>NC_056735.1:1479371310-1479483424 GCF_019279795.1 Protopterus annectens | reverse complement strand
GTGGAAATTTTGGGGAAAGTGAGACGAGCTTTTGTTCTTTTTGGTCAGCAGTGGTTTTCGCCTTGGAACTCTGCCATGCATGCCATTTTTGCCCAGTCTTATGATTGAGTCATGAACACTGACCTTAACTGTGGCAAGTGAGGCCTGCAGTTCTTTAGATGTTGTTCTGGGTTCTTTTGTGACCTCTTGGATGAGTCATCACTGCACTCTTGGTGTAATCTTTTAGGCCGGCCACATCTGGGAAGGTTCCCCACTGTTCCATGTTTTCTCCATTTGTGGATAATGGCTCTCACCGTGGTTCGCTGGAGTCCCAAAGCTTTGGAAATGACTTTGTAACCTTTTCCAGACTGATAAATATCAATTACTTTTTCTCATCTGTTCCAGAATTTCTTTAGATCGCGACATGTCTTCCTTTTTGGGATCTTTTGGCCTACTTCACTTTGTTTGACAGGTTCTATTTAAGTGATCGCTTGATTCAACCGGTCTGGCAGTAATCAGGCCCGGGTGTGGCTAGTGAAATTGAACTCAGCTTTCCCAAAAATGTGATTAACCACAGTTACTTCATGGTTTAATGGGGGGGGGCAATTTTTCATATAGAGCCATGTAGGTTAGTATAGTGTTTTTCCTTGATAAATAAAATCACTTAAAAACTGCATTTTGTGTTTACTTGGGTTATCTTTGTCTTAATACTTGTCTAATATTTAAATTGGATCTGACGTGAAACATTTAAGTGTGACAAACATGCAAAATAAAAACTAGGAAGGGGACAAATACTTTTTCATTGCACTGTATGACTTGGCACAACTGCATGCTCCCTAGCGGTTTACCAAAATATGAAAAAAGTCATACTTTCCATAACCTAAGCTCTAAAACTGATATCTGTACATGTGTACAGCACACGGGCGCAGTTCTTTTAACATGTTGTACTCGTATGGTCTTCCAAATGAGGTATAACTTGGCTGTTTACCAAAATGAAAAAAGTCAGTTTTCATAACCTAAGTCCTAAACAAACTGATACCTGCATTTGTACAGCACATGGGTACAGTTCTTTTACCATGTTGTAAGGACTAACACTGTCTTCAAAATGGTCTTACTCAGCATATTGAAATGTTCCCTACCTGAGCAGATGGCATCTTCTTTGAGGGGCATTTTGACGTGCACTTGACCTTACAGCTGGAAAATACAGGAGTGTAGAACAATATGATGTTACTTACCTGCACATAGGCAGATAGAAAACATAGCAGTATGTGCAGTAATTCACAAAAATATGAACCATATAGCCATAATGGCTACTCTCATTGGTATCTTACAATAGAAGCACTGGGAAAAAGAAATAAAGAATTTTGAGGGAACACTTCTGCATGACTCAACATAGACAGAAACCAAAACCTGGCAAGTGCATTCATCAATGTGATAACTTTTCCTAAAGTGAATAACAGTGGCAGCTGCATGAGGGTTTTACCTGACAAGTGGTAATACTGTAACTGCACATACTGTAAATTAATAATGTGATAATGACTTGCATTTCATTAACTACAAGGCTCATACAAAGGTGATAATTGCTGCACCCTGTTGAGCAGACACTTATTACACTTCTGGTGCAGTTATAAGGTAGGACTGACTCATAATCTTTCAGTATGGAAGTAGTCTGACTTTTATATTACTGAGCCATTCCTCTCACCTAAATCCTAGATAAGACAGAAATATTGTCCAAAATATGTGGTTGCTCCATGCCATAATTAGTGTAAAAATATTTATCTCTGACCCATCCCCACCGGTTAAGACACACACATCTAAACTAACTGGTTGATCGCTGTAAGAATTAGTGCAGTAGTATTATTTATCTCACAGTACCATCCCTCTGATTAGAATCAAACATATAAGTGACAAAGGAAGAAATGTTCAAATTATCTAGTTGATCAGTGCTGCAATTAGTGTAAAATCGGTAATACCATACGTCTCCTCAAGCCCTTTCTCTCCCCCAAGCTGTACACGAATCAGACACACAGGACTATCTAAACCATCTTTTTGATCCATGCCTTCCTCTTAACTGTCACAAATGAGAAAGCCAGAAATATTGTGAAAAGCATATGGTTGATACATTCCAGAATGTACAAGTAATATGGTTGCCATACGTGTGTTTAAGTTGTGCCACACAAAAGGATTACCTCACCATTGTGGACACACGGCAGTCAAAGTTCTGGCTGCCGTGAGTCTAATCATCAATTCTGCTAACATTCCTCATTGTCTTAAGACAATTGTCTTCCACCACAATTTCTATTTCTACTTTGTCCTCTCCCAGAGAGGCAATCTCTGGACCCCAGGCAAAGTGGCTTTGCTGCATTGTCATTCCACCCTGTCTCCTCCATAAACAGGATATTCCGTCTCTTCTCTACCATACCTCTCAAGTGTACCTCATTATGAGGAATGTTCCTCATTTGGGGTCTCAATGTTCTTGTTCCTTGAAGTCCCACATTGAAAGCGTCGGTCATGCATTCAGTCATAGCAATTTTTTTTTAACTGATATCCTTGGTAAATCTGAGTCATACTAATTAATTAAAATTGACCTTCCTATGATCTTTCTAGCTGATGTTAGTAAGTCTTGGATAAAATGTGTAACATTTACTCATTTGCTCCACATTCATTGTGGAGATGGAAGCTTAAGAGCTATGTTCTCTACCATCATGTCATCCACCTCCAAGTTGCATCCTGTCAGTTCATTCATTCGTAAAGGCATATAGACCCATCCTACAGTTGGCACGAGTCCCCATCGTAGGTCAGAATATGTAACCTCCCAACTTATCACTGAGAAATACCTGTGCTGCTCACACTGGTGCCTGACTGTATTGGCAAACTGGTCAGAGGGGAGAGGTCAATACAGAAGAATGAGAATTGTTATAAAGGGACCATATCTCCACACTAAAGCAGTTTCTGACATTTTGAAAAGCAGGCTTAGGTAGTGAGGTTTTCCAGTGCAGTTCATAAAAGTTGACAGCAAGAATTAGAACTGTAACACGGTTGCAGCCAAAATTATCAGTGCAAGTCAGTGTACTATAGCACAGCTTCTCCAGTAACCATTCATAGAAAGGAATGGTCAGCACCTCCAAGTCTACATACATAATTTTTTAGGCAGGTTTCAATGACCGACCAAGCCATTTGAAAGTTATATTAATGTGCAACATAACATACTGTCACCTCCTTACATCCATAACAAGCCAGTCAGCAAAATGTAAATACAATAAAATAACCTCCTCCCCAGCAGATACCATAAAAGGACTAGTTCAGTGACCGACAGGACCTATAACTAAAGGTAATGCGTACGTTGTAATGAGCACTGGCATTGTACAGTAATGTAGGTGTTGACAAAGAAGTGTGAAAATGCAATATTACAAGTATAAAGAGTAAGCAATGCCAACTCACAAGGTATTCATTTTCTGCTTCCTTCCTGGACTGCTTTGTATCAGAACATATGAAAATAAAAGATGGTGCCAAAACAGACTGCTGCAGTTTACTTCATGCAGGGCACTGTACTAAAGTTAATATGGGCAAACCATAACCTCTGTATGTACCACAAATGTACATCACTGAATAAAATGTATCCCTTTTCACCATACTCTGTATGTACCACAAATGTACATCACTGAATAAAATATATCCCTTTTCACCATATATCATCAGTTATGGACACAATCTAACAACTGGAAAAATGTGTAAAATATGCTGAAACCTGAGACTGGAAGGCCAAAACAGTGAAATCAGATGCCGCATTCATTTAAAATGTATACAATTCCACACTATCACATATTGTAATGCTTCTAAATATCACCACTTAGGGAGGAAAACTTCTCCCTCTGTGCAGTGAAGAGAATTTTGATGGTCAAAATGAGAAACCTGCCCTACATAGGACACAACAGCTGTGGTCCTCCGTTACACGACTAACAATGAAAACAGACTTGGCATTAAAACACAAGGGTGCAGGAGATGCTGCCTCTCTGGAAAAATGAAACGTTAAAAGCCCACTCCTAGCTAAAGTTATTCTCAATTATGGGCTTCAGAGCTTCATGAGGTTGCTCAATAAAGTACATCTGCTACAAAAGATAATTACTCGAATGTATTAAGAAAATAGAAAATATAAATCAAGTAAAAAGTCAGGCACTGGTGCGAAAAGTGGTTCAATACAAGCAATAGAAGCAAATCCAACTGCAGTTAATGTCCGATAGTTCAATTAACTTCAACTCAAGCCCAAATAAATCCAAGTAGTTTTATTATAGTCAAACGAACAGAGTAGGACAAGATGAGCGCTTTCACTAAAGTTTAGCTTCCTCAGATCTTTACATCATCTGGTGTAGATCCGTCCTTTATATAATACAGTCATTAATTACCAATTAAACTAATTAAGCAATTATATGAGAGAGGAAGAGTAATACATTAAAAAACATTTAAAAACATTTAAAATTGGTATATCCAAACAGTATGTCATACAAGACCATCATTGTCCAAAGTTAGAACACAGTAACTGTTTCATATATCATAAAAATCTAATTTCTAGAAACAAGAGGTGTCTTTGTATATGGTAAAAGCGTATAATTGTAACAGTATTGTATTCATTCATGACTAAAATGTACATATTTTGTTTAGACTAAGAAATATTAAAAGGCTTCAAAGAAGAATTTCACTGTGCTAAGTGTCATCATTGATTGCTAACTATAGGACTCTTATATAAGCATTATTTCCTAGTGAAAAATGGTCACATACTTCATTATATTATGTTAATGGTTTGCCTGTCTCAACTCCTAAAATTAATGTTAAAATGTGTATACCATGCAGTCTATATAATGTAATATTCAGTATGGAAATCTGTATTATAAATATGAATGTAAATATGAAGAAAAGACGTAAATGCATGTAAAGTAAGTGTATGAGTAGTGTATGTTAAATGTTTATAAATAAATAGATAATGATTAATGAATATATAAAAATATATATAAAACTGATACACAAATGCATCTGTGTGTATATTGTATAAGTATGTGAAGATGAGTAAATGGATAAATGGGATGTGACATAGATATTAATATTGATTGTGTGTAACTTAAATATGAATGAATGGATAAATATATATATATTACAAAATAAGTATAAATATATGAATATATAAAAATGTATAAAATCATGTAAAGATTGTGTGCTAAGGTGAGGTCCATCAATGAATAAATGAGACAAATAGGACCAACATGGTTGTATATATGATAAAATAAGTGGACATGGTATGTGATGGACTGTGGGCTGGGTGTCAGTAGTGTTGAAGAAATAGATTGTTGGTATATTATTTAATATGTCTTCTTGTCTCAAGTATGGTTTAATCGAGGCCCTCTCGTTTAAACCATGTCCCCTGTATGCCCTTAATAAAATTATCCAACCACTTTCCTTATTCTCAGTATGGCATCTTATGTTTCCTCCCCTTGGATTAGGTGGTATGACCTCTAGGACTCTAAATGTAAAAGTGTGTTGTTCACCTGCTTCCATGACATGCTTGGCTAAAGCGTTTTTGATGTTTGTCTTTCTAATGCTATAGCAATGTTCCCTCATCCTATCCCGTAGGCACCTATTGGTTTTGCCCACGTAGAAGGATGAGCATGTTGTGCAAACAGCTAGATATATGACATGACATGTCATGCAGTTGGCATTGGCATTAATAGTAATCACCTTGTTGGAATCGGGATGTATAAAAATAGGATCTTTATTTATTAATGAGCAGAAGTTACAACTACCACAAGGCATGGTAGAGTTGGTAGTATCCATATCCTTTCTATGTGTGTTGTAGCATAGAATCCTCTTTAGATTCATCTTATTCCTGTATAAAAACATAGGTTTTTCACCCACTATTCTTTTTATGTCATCATCTATAGTCAAAACATCCCAGTATTTATTTATAATATATCTAATTTCGTCATTGTCTCTGGTATAATAGGTAGAAAACTTAACATTGTTTGGAATAAGATTAGTGGTCATATTGCTTGTGTTAGTTGGGCCAAAATAAGGTGCACCTCTTGTTTCTCTTACTTCTGATGTTATTTCTAAATGTTCAATTTCATTCAATTTATAACCCCTTGCTAGTAATTGATTTTTCAAATCATTTAAGTCCCTCTCTAGGCCCACTTCATTGGAATTCATCCTGGACATCCTTAAAGCCTGTCCTTTCATAATATTTTTGAATATATATATGGGATGCATGCTAGTTCTGAACAGAAGCATATTCCTATAGCAGTTTTTTCTGAATATTCCTGTATTAATTAACCCACATGGCAATTTTTCAATAAATAAATCTAAAAATTCAATTCTAGTCCTACTATTTTGTGTTGTGAATTTAAGGCATTCAGTTAGATTATTAATTAGTGAAATAAAATTCTTTAAAAGTTTCACATCACCATTGCATAGAATAAATAAATCATCCACAAAACGCCTATAAAAAATCACATGAGATTTAAACATGGGGTTGTTGAACAGTATTATTTCTTCCCAATATGCTAAAAACATATTGGCGTAGCTATTGGCACATGGTGTGCCCATAGCTACGCCTTCACATTGTCTATTAAATGATTTGAAAAATCAATTACTAGCAAGGGGTTATAAATTGAATGAAATTATTGAACATTTAGAAATAACATCAGAAGTAAGAGAAACAAGAGGTGCACCTTATTTTGGCCCAACTAACACAAGCAATATGACCACTAATCTTATTCCAAACAATGTTAAGTTCTCTACCTATTATACCAGAGACAATGACGAAATTAGATATATTATAAATAAATACTGGGATGTTTTGACTATAGATGATGACATAAAAAGAATAGTGGGTGAAAAACCTATGTTTTTATACAGGAATAAGATGAATCTAAAGAGGATTCTATGCTACAACACACATAGAAAGGATATGGATACTACCAACTCTACCATGCCTTGTGGTAGTTGTAACTTCTGCTCATTAATAAATAAAGATCCTATTTTTATACATCCCGATTCCAACAAGGTGATTACTATTAATGCCAATGCCAACTGCATGACATGTCATGTCATATATCTAGCTGTTTGACAACATGCTCATCCTTCACGTGGCAAAACCAATAGGTGCCTACGGATAGGATGAGGAACATTGCTATAGCATTAGAAAGACAAACATCAAAACGCTTTAGCCAAGCATGTCATGGAAGCAGGTGAACAACACACTTTTACATTTAGAGTCCTAGAGGTCATACCACCTAATCCAAGGGGAGGAAACATAAGATGCCATACTGAGAATAAGGAAAGTGGTTGGATAATTTTATTAAGGGCATACAGGGGACATGGTTTAAACGAGAGGGCCTCGATTAAACCATACTTGAGACAAGAAGACATATTAAATAATATACCAACAATCTATTTCTTCAACACTACTGACACCCAGCCCACAGTCCATCACATACCATGTCCACTTATTTTATCATATATATACAACCATGTTGGTCCTATTTGTCTCATTTATTCATTGATGGACCTCACCTTAGCACACAATCTTTACATGATTTTATACATTTTTATATATTCATATATTTATACTTATTTTGTAATATATATATATTTATCCATTCATTCATATTTAAGTTACACACAATCAATATTAATATCTATGTCACATCCCATTTATCCATTTACTCATCTTCACATACTTATACAATATACACACAGATGCATTTGTGTATCAGTTTTATATATATTTTTATATATTCATTAATCATTATCTATTTATTTATAAACATTTAACATACACTACTCATACACTTACTTTACATGCATTTACGTCTTTTCTTCATATTTACATTCATATTTATAATACAGATTTCCATACTGAATATTACATTATATAGACTGCATGGTATACACATTTTAACATTAATTTTAGGAGTTGAGACAGGCAAACCATTAACATAATATAATGAAGTATGTGACCATTTTTCACCAGGAAATAATGCTTATATAAGAGTCCTATAGTTAGCAATCAATGATGACACTTAGCACAGTGAAATTCTTCTTTGAAGCCTTTTAATATTTCTTAGTCTAAACAAAATATGTACATTTTAGTCATGAATGAATACAATACTGTTACAATTATACGCTTTTACCATATACAAAGACACCTCTTGTTTCTAGAAATTAGATTTTTATGATATATGAAACAGTTACTGTGTTCTAACTTTGGACAATGATGGTCTTGTATGACATACTGTTTGGATATACCAATTTTAAATGTTTTTTAATGTATTACTCTTCCTCTCTCATATAATTGCTTAATTAGTTTAATTGGTAATTAATGACTGTATTATATAAGGGACGGATCTACACCAGATGATGTAAAGATCTGAGGAAGCTAAACTTTAGTGAAAGCGCTCATCTTGTCCTACTCTGTTTGTTTGACTATAATAAAACTACTTGGATTTATTTGGGCTTGAGTTGAAGTTAATTGAACAATCGGACATTAACTGCAGTTGGATTTGCTTCTATTGCTTGTATTGAACCACTTTTCGCACCAGTGCCTGACTTTTTTTACTTGATTTATACTATTTCTTCGTGGCACAAGTGCGTTAATCCGCTGGTTTGGTTACTTTACGTTTAAAATAGAAAATATGTTGAATCATAGAAAAATATACAGTTTGACATGCGTAACTTGTGAAAAGCAGGACGACTATCAAATGGAAGTGTAGCGGCATATACAAATAAAGAACCATGAATGAAATCTTAAATTTTGCTGATGACCAGAAATTGAAATGCACAGAATTTCACTGTACCTCGGGGAAAGTTAGGAAAGGTTTATTAGGCAAGACCTGACACTAGAGAGATTGCTTGATTTTGCAAGATCATTAGACCTGTCGGAGATCAATGTAAAAATATAGAACCACATAAGACAGTAGCTCAATGAAAAATGACCAGTTATTTGAATGAGACTGCTCACAAACTTGTATAGCTAACTAAAACTAAGATCTAAACATCAAAAATAAGAAAAAAGGCATTGACAAGCAGGGATTCGGAGAATGACCATCTCTACTTTGTTTAGTTGTCTGCTGTGGGTTATTCAGTTATTGCGAGACAGACAATTTTCAATTCAGACACACGGTAAAGCTGCACAGAAAGACCACATTATCAGGTATTTTCCATTTTACTGAATAGAACACTGCTCTCTGAACTGACTGGAGCTAATGTTTTCCCTGCCAGTTCACTCTACTGTATAGGCATCCCTCTGTATGCGAGTGCGCACACACACACCAGTTACATGAAAGAAGGGTTAAAACACACTTACAAAGCAGCTCAATGAACGCTAAGTAACAGTACAAGCAAAGTAACACTTCTCTTTTGTGAACCGTAAAGGAAGGGACTTTTTTAAATTGTGATTAATGGAAACCCCCCCCCCCCCCCAATGCCACTAGTTAAGAATAGGTAACGACTTTTCGTTCTGACTACATGGCATGCTGATGATTTTGCATGAGTAGGAAAGTCCAACCTGTAATTAAAGCCTTGGAGAAAGTGTCAGACTACAGGAGTAAATTTTACTTGCGACATTTCCATCTGCCTTTCCCCTTGTTTGAACCTTGATGCCTTCTAGTAGTTTGTATTCTCTGTCCCTGAAAGACTTTGGTTGGCTGAAACATATTGTCGCGTCAAGTTTGCTAATCTCTGACAGTCTGGGTGGATCTGAAAATTTGTTACTGATATTGTGCTAATGCCATCATTGTTGCCATCTTTTCAAGTACCTGTAAATGGATTTTGTGGAAACCCAAATGTGATTGCGCATCTGTATACCACTCTGTCGACTGTTTCCTTTGAAAGTCGAAACAGGAAGTGGATAGACTGTCTTTTTTCTATATTGGTAAAGGCAGTTCTATGAACAAGCAAAAGAACATAATCATATTTGGATAGTTTATGCTGCTAGGAAATGAAACTTGAGTTGTCCAGTGTGCATGTATTTGACCCTGTAAATCTGCTTTCGCTTACTGTGTACCAACTAACTTACTCTGTGGAGAAGGGAATTGCACGTTTATATATACGTTTTATACATAAAGGAGGACCAGTGAGAGAGAGAAGTAGGTTGTCAACTCTGCATTGTGAATCATGAGCAAGGCACGTAGTTTTGAAAGTATTTTCTTCTGTCAGTATGGTTTGATTACAAGTAAGATAGCAACTAAGTACTGTTTGCTTATAATATGCTGTAGAGTAATAGGTTGTCTTAACAATGCTGTTGCTGTTTCCAAAAAATATGCAGCAAAATGCATAAATAATTGGCTTGCTGTGATCACGCAGGGCAAGCCAATTTTCTCAAAAAATTCAAATATGAGCACCTGGCAACTCCACCATGAAAAATAAGTAGAGAAGGTAACTGACAAAGTTCAGGTACTTTTTCAACTTATTTTTAACAATGGAGCTGAAATACAAGTGTAAAGTAACTTATACTTGTGGAACGCTCTCTGGTGTAAGAGCGCTCTGGTTTAAGCACAAGAGGTGACATGTGACTGTACTCTGTTAATGAGTTAGTGTGTGTTCTGTGTGAGGTGGATGTTGTACACAGTTTCACAACCTGATGTGCACTCGTATGCGAGAGTTTAGCCTCCGTCGTCACTGTGCAAGTACATCTCACTATCTGCTGCTTTAAGGATTAAGTGACTGTAATCATGAGACAATTTTTATATTGTTTCAAGATGCCCATGTCCACCAAACTGGCTACTGAGTTTTGGAAATTGCATATCCATACTGCCCAGTCCTTTGGTGAGCTACAAGGAGGTGGCTGTTAAGGGTGCTTTGTTGATGCAAACTAATAAGGGTGCTTTATTGGGGCCCTTTAGCAATGCCAAACTAGCAGGACTGCAAAAATAGTCGCATATAAGATGGTAAACACTGTCAGTAAACCTTCCCAAAAGTGCTGTTCTTAGCAGTCAGATGCTACAGTATCAGAGTAAAAGTGCAAAAATCAGTAGGTGAAGCAGTTAAAATGCAAAACTGATTGTCTTCCAAGATTAGTGCAAAATTTATTCAGGACTCCCTCAAATTATGGGAAGGATGCTAAGCAGATGAGTGCTCTGAAAATTATTTGTAGTAGAAGTTAACTTGAGCAACACTTGTTTGCTGAGTGCTCACTTAGTATTCTGGATCTGTGTACCAATCAGTGGGGAAAGTACTTTGCTGTTGTCTGTGTAAACTGTCAGAGAGGGAGGAAGGGGCTTAGGTAGTCAATTACCACAATGGGTAACCCCCCCTCCCCATGCAAGATAGAATTCAGAAACCTAATGACTCCCCACGAGGATCCCACAACTTCCTCAAAGCCAGTTAACTGTAGTAGCGCTAGTGCTGGCAAGCTGCGTGCTTTAACACCTTTAGAAAGTCCTACCAGACGAAAGAGTATTTTGGTTTTATTCCATTCTTTTTCTGCCTCCAAGAAGAGAAACCATTGCAAATCTACACTGGATCTCTTAATTTTAAATAAATTTAAGGATGAAGAAATTTGGAATGCTTACCTTTCAGTTCTTATGACTTGTGTCACAAGCTTTTACAGACCATGGTTGTCTTTGACACCTACCCCAAATCACTTTTCAAGATCACAGGAAGGTTTTAAGGCTTCAGGCAGGGTCTGTCCTTGTCTCTGCTGCTCTGTAAGTATTCACCAAATGTTTAATTCCAGTGCTTTCACAACTCTGGATTCATAGTACATATACCTGAATGTTTTCCAGGCTGTGTCCCAATCTAAGAAAAGCTGTGGATCTAACATTCTCTTGTTTCTACACTGGATATGTCCAATTGCCAAACGTTGATCCTGTCTTGTGCTAAAAGGAGAATTAAAAGCCATAGGAAATGCCAGGGGTTCTATGCGAGATCATAACGCAAACTTATCTTTGGGCAGTTCACTGCTTCTAGTGTATTTCAGATGTTTAGCTCCATTGTTTACCTCTCTGGGTGCAGGGTGTGCATACCTACATATACCTGGACAACTCTGTGGTTCAGGCCACTGTGTTCTGTCAAACCAGCTTTGGGGATTTGCCAACTACTAGAAGTGAAGTACATCTTGCGTACAAAATTTTCCTTGGGACAGTGGACAACACATCAGGCCTTCCCATCAAAGATGGTCACCCCCTCCATAATTTATCAGGAAAAAGTAGTACTCTGCATCCCTGGAGCCACATTTCTGCTTTATACTTAGTATTGCAATTGAAATACCTGACACTGCTGTTCTTTTTCAGGCATGGGCAGGAAAGCTTCTCCCTAAAATGATTTAATTTGTCTTCATACCATATATCTGCTCAGTCTTCTAGTAAAAGCAAAGAAAGATGGTGCTAATCACCTACTGATAACATCCAGGGTGGCAACCCTGGATTTTCATTGTAGGAATCGCCAGTATGGTAGTGTTAATGACAATTGAAGTCCAGCGAAGACAAAACCAATAAAACGCCTAGTGCCAGTGACTGTTAGTAGTAGTCCACAAGTCGTTCAACTAATTTTTATTAAATAAAGGTAATAGGGTAAACCCCAAGCACTTTTGTCCGGTATACCCACTGGACTTCAGAGTATCGGTCAGTCCGTACAGTTTGTCTGCCAAAAGACGGTAACATGACAAAAGAAACCATTAGAAAGGCTTATTTAAAGCAGTATTTTGGATTAAACACAGAACACCCCACTGTAATGAAACCCATAAACATCTGTGAATGCAAAAATAAAACCACAAAAGTACAAAGTATGGAATAAATAAAATGATCATTATGGTCTCCTACCTATCCAAGGCTTTTAGTTTTAATAGATTATAGAGCAATGCTCATTAAAACCAGGGTGCTTTAAAAAGCATTGAAGTACAATTGCCAATACAATTTCTTTGCTTCTAAAAGCAGAGACCATGCTCCACCCCTCCTATCAAGTAAAATCTGTTTAAAAGTAATTCAGAATTATCCACTCCCTAGAAGCTCTTTACCCTAGAGAATGCGGACGTCTGTACAGTCAGAGACATGGTTTAAAGCTGTGGAGAGAGCAAACAATGCTAGGTTATAATGCCATCCACATATTTATGCCAGCTACTTCACAGGCTGGGACTGAAGGTGGAGGGGTCTCTATTTACATCAAAGATAAATGTACATCAAGATGGTCAAACAGGACAATAATGCACTTGAGCTACTCCATGTTCAAATCACCGTAGGCAAAATCCAGTACCACTTCCTTGCAAGGTATGGGTCCCCTCTGACCCAGGAAACCCATATGATGTATTTACTTATTAGAAACACTAACCATCCAGCCCAATACCATATTCATGGGGGACTTTAATTACCCCACTATTAACTGGGAATCCTGTGACACCAAACGTACATGCACAGAGATTCCTGGATTTTGTAAACAAACTCCATACACCAACCATGGGTGCAATCATATTGGTTGTGGTCCTCACTAATATGTGAGTGTACTGCACACCCCCTACTTTAATGCCTTCCCTGGTAAGGTCAGACCACAAAATGGTCTCTCTTTGAAGTAAAAATAAAACCTGGACCCCCAGCTTAACTTGGAATATTCAGGAACTATTTCAAGGCCATAACCACCTGCTATTTACCTGGCAGAATATGAAGCCCCCCTAAACACTGAGAACACTGCTGCCTATGCAGAACTGTTCACAGAAACCCTGTGTAAGCATGTTAATAGCTGCATATAGAGGCAGCTGTACCCACCAGGAAGATGTACAGAACTAACTCAAAAAACAAGCCACCCAGCTGGAAGCACAAAATCAGTTGGCTGTATAACAGGAGAAAGAAAATTATGGCAAAAATTAGGAGCTGCAGCACCCAGCAGGATAAAAACATGCTTATCAAACTAAACTCTTTGAGGACAAAGTCTACCAAAGCCCGATTTGAGATTGTTTGGCTTCCCAAGCCAAGGACAACCACAAACCATTCTTTAGCTATGCCTGCAACCTCAGGCAATACACAGTTGTGTGCAGAGCCTATTGTAAATGGAGCCACTTATACTGAGCCAGAAGACACAGCAAACCTCCTGGCTGATTCAGCTCCAACTTTACCCCTGTTCTCCCCCTCAACCTTCCCTTGGGAAGTATCAAATATAAACTCCCCGTACTATCATTAGGGAACATATCTTTAATGCTCCAAGACCCAGAACACTGCATCAGTGGGCCCAGACAATATCCCAGGATGCCTTCTAAATGGCATGAAACATGACCTATCAGAACCGCTGGAATTACTATTTAACTGTAGCCTCCAAACAGGTTTCGTGCCTCATGAATGGAGAAAGGCAAATGTCATCCCTCTGTACAAAGGTGGGCCATGTACAGACCCTGTAAACTATACCCATAAGTCTCACTATTCTTGTATATAAAGCCATGGAAAAAATTATCATGGAGATAGAGATGTAGTTAAATCTCCAGACACTGTACCCAACCCAGTTTGGTTTTGTCAAGGGCAGATTATGCCTATTCAAAGTGGTGGACTACTTTGAGAAGGTCACCAAAGCAATGGGTGAGTGAAAAATTGTTCACACTGCCTACCCTGACCTGACCAAGGCATTTGACAGTACACCACCTGGCATTGTTGACAAACTCGAGGTTAGGTACAAACACGTATGTCACTTGGTGGGTAGCCAGCTGGCTCACGGACAGGACCCAGGAAGTTAGAACTTGGGAGGTCTGCCTCTACAAAGAGGCCAGTCACAAGTGGAGTCCCTTGGGGATCAGTTCTTGGACCACTCCTTTTTGGCATTTACTTGTCAGAAGTGAATGCCAGTGTCAGTGGTCTCTGGCTGACTAAATTTGCAGATGATTGCAAATTGGGTATTGTCATTCAATCTCACACTGACACAAATGTTCTCTAGGTGGGGTTGACACAGATAACTGGCATTAGAGCCATACACTAAAATTAAATGGCAGGAAATGCATAAGTGTCCTTTGTGAAGTCATCCATGCCTGGTAACTATTATATTGACAACAGACCCGTTGGAGTTAACCCAGTAGTCAGGGACTTAAGGACGCACAGTAATCTAGCTTTTGACCATCCTGCATCTAACAGTGGTGAGGAAATCATTCTAAATTGCACAACTTATAAATAAAGGTATTGTATCCAAGTCCAAGCACATTGTTCCATTGTATTCTGTATTCATCAGACCTATCCTATCATTGTATACAATGCCCCCTTTGGTATGTACCTAACCAGGTATATCCAACAGCTGGAACATCCACAGAGGTTCCTCACTTAAAGAATACAGGGCGCAAGTAAAATGTCCTAGGCAGACCACCTCAAGGCCCTATCCATGTATTCTGTCTCCTACAGGCTTTTGAGGGGGAGATCTATGCCTAGCATTTAGGGCATTGTCAGACCCCACTCTGATGGACCTCCTACACATCCACAAAACAAACAGTACCAGAATTACCTGTTCTGTCCTGCTGAAGAGATGGGTATGTATCTCAGAGACTACCATGTCTATGGAACGGGCTCCCAGGTAACCTGTAAATGGTTAATCTCCCAAACCTCCTGTTTACACTTTTTAAGGTTATCAGAACTTGTCCGATATGAGATGCATGGCTAGGCTTAAAAAGGCCCTTTTGGCCGTTGGGTTCCTAGGTGTTCACTAGGCTACACTCATTTTTATATCATACTCATGTTAAGTGTGTTTGTTTGTTCCAGTGTAAAAGGCATTATATGCCTGGTATAAGGTCAAGGATATCCCTATTTGACAGTTAAAACTGTAGGTATTATACAATAAATAATTTTAACACATCATTTTCCTGTCCTACTTGAATAAATTTACAGCAATGACAAAAAAAAAAACTTGCTCATGCCTTTGATAGTGTCCCAAGCAACAGCATTTTTTTTAAACCAATTCCCTTCCGATATACAGTACTAGGTCTGTTAACTAAACTTGCATTAATCTCTTCATCCTCAGCAAAAACTGTCCAATTCTTTGACATAACCCAGTCCACTAAGCTCACTTTCTGTTAAAACTAGTAATGAGAGTTGCCAAAAATGTAGCATTATTTGTGGTCTGAATTCTGTTTTCATTAGTGGAAACCTCCAACAATATAGGAATTTTTGTCATTATTGTAAATACAAGTAGGGCAGCAGGAGTGTGTGTTTGTTAAATGACAGAAGATAGTATACAAGAAATAATTTTAACTGTTTGTCAAAAGGTGTAATACATGCCTGGCGTAAGGCCAAGTGTAACACCTTTTATATTTGAAAAATCGAGCGCACTTTTAAAATTGATTTATGAACAAGAGTACAATGTAAAAAAGCGTTGGTGCACTAATGCATTTGCAAAACATATGCATAACCCTGGAGATGATTTTGAATTTATTTTGAAACCGTTTTTGCCTAATAGTAGAGGTAGAGCATGATCTCTGCTTTTAGAAGCAAAGGAATTGTATAATGGTTTATATTTTGTGGTTTTATTTTGCATTTATCGATGTTTGTTTTATTATGGTGGGGTGTTTGTATTTAATACAAAATGCCTTAAATGAGTCTCTTTTTAATGGTTTTGTCATGTGACTGACTTGGCGGATTATTTAAACTGTAAGGATTGACTGTTATTCTCTTGAAGTCAAGTGCATATACTGGGCAAAGGAGCTTTGGGTTTGTCCTACTACTTTTATTTAATAAATATAGTTGAAAGACTTGACACTTATTAATAGTCCCTGGCAGTGGGTGGTGGTTTATTAATGATGGCAATTAGCCATAGGCAAACAATGTGACCAACATTAGGCTGGTTGTCTTGTGCCATAGATATCACTGGCGCTGGGTTAACAGTGATGTTGCAAGTAAGAGTGATTAGAGTAAGCATATCCCAACAGAGTCTTCACTTTCAGTGCTTTTTCTTTTTAGGTGATGAGAATCATATATGTGAAGAGATGCTTTGAAAAGTAGAACAAGAACCCTCATGATGCTTGGTGCATTACAAGTTACCTTGGCACTTGCTTCTGGCGTTGGTAGGGCCTTCCTCCACAGGATCCCATAAGAAACTGAAGGAAAAGTGCTCTTGAAAGATGGCTGTACCTTCAGCAGTACCTAACGGGGAAGTGTACTAGGGCTAGGCAGCCACACTTTCATTGTAGCACCAGTGGCTAAGACCTTATCGTCAATGTCTAAAACACAGCCCCATCTGGAGACTGCAGAGTAGTGCTTTCTCTCTGACCAGCCGTCACTTTTGTGCAGCTTCATCACAGTCCTATGACATTCTCTAGGTACTTATCTGTAGGGGTCAACAAATTACCAGTGCAAAAGCTTTTTGAGGAGTACTTTCTGACCTCTTGATGTCTGGGCCATCAACCTCCTATTACTTTTTTTGGGCTGAAAACCTTGTATAACTCCTTCCCACCCCAAAGTTTCAGGGCCCACCTTTGGATCAGGTATCAGGCCTAGCAACTTTCACTTCATTTGCTCTAACAGAAACTTGCCAGAGTGTGTTGCCAAATGGAAAAGGGCACATGGGTACAATGATTTTAGTGTGCAAGGACATGTGAAGAAAATAGGCCCCGACACACACACTGATGTAAAACTCCAGTGTCAGAGAAATTTGATCTGAAAGTTACCCTTGTGTGAGAACACTTCAAATGGGATTTCATGTAACCTTCAAATGCCAACAAAGTACATGGATTCTCTAGCCATTGATTATTTGAAGCCTATCACTGTCTTTATATTTGTTTGCTGGGATAGACCACTGATCACTGGCAAATTACAGGCTCAGCCTGCGTTACACCAGTGTAACGAAATGTACAGTATAATTTAGTGATTTACATTTCTTTCCAATTTTGCAGGCATTTGAATGTCTTTGGCAGAGTATCCCAGGAACCAGATTCCCAACTTACCCCCACATATGGATGTAGGAAACCCAACCACGGCTAGGGCTAAGTACCATACAGAAACCCTGCAGCTGATCTGTAGGATGTTCATAGTGTTTCAATGTTGCCGATCTTACAAAATGGGTCATCCGGCTCCCGTTAGCCCACAGTCTGCCAGAATACCAAAGTCCTTGGTATATGACGTTGGCTGCCTTCGGTTTAAACCTGGCTTCAGGTACAAAGGAAGGCAGCTGACGCCATTTCCTCAGTCTTTCTTGCCGCGGGGCCAGAAGCAGAAGCTTTTTGCACGAGTGCCAGTCAGCTGAGTACCTTCTTTTTGTATTCCGACTGCTTAAGTTGAAGGCATCCATAGAGAAGTACCCTGTTGGGGACCCTCTTTTCTTGTTTTAATGAATGTCAGAGAAAGTTAATAACTGTCTTGCCTGTGGAAAACAGATTCCGCACAGTGATTTTCACTCCTATTGTATAACTTGTTTTGGCCTTGAGCACGACGTCCCCAATTGCGTTTGTGCTTCTTTCAACCTGTGTACCATTCGCCATAGAGCTAGGATCTTGTTCAAGCATTTCGGAGTTTGGCCCAAGTTCGTAGGTATGGCGTCTTCTGGTCTCCTGATTTCAGTTGTGCCTAAGAAGTGCAAGGATAAGAACAGAGACAGGCTTTGGGTCAAATTAACTGACTACGTCCCTGTTAAACTGGATGTTCTTCGTGTTTCACTGTTGCAGTCATTGTCTCTTTCGGCTTTTCCCGGTTAGGGGTCGCCACAGCGGAACTCCAGTCTGCTAATGATTGGCAGTAGATTTTTGCCTGCCGAATTGCCGGCCCTGCCGCACAACCTTCAACGAAGGTACGCCCATTCACACGTCGCCACACAGAAGATGCTCTAGCTGAGAATCGAACAGGACAACGTCTTACTGTAAGGCGACAATGGTACCGCAGCACCACCACCGCAGTCGTTTCACTGTTGCAGTCATTACATTTGGGTAATCTGCTGGCAGGTTGCCCTCAGTCAGCCTGATTAACAAAGTCTTGGGTCCTGCGTTGGTTGCTGTCCCTTCCATGACGTCAGGTCATCAGGGGTATAAAACATGCGGCCGATGCCATTACATCAGTCTTTCGTGCCGCGCGGTGCCCGAAGCAGAAGCAGTTCGCAAGTGCCGATAAGCCGACTCCTGAAATTTTTGTTTTCGTGTTTCAAAACCGAAGTCTTCAACTAAAAGCTAAGTACCCCGTTGGGGAAACTTTTTCTTGCTCCTTACCGATGTCAGTAAAAGTTAATTGCATTACTTGTGGTAGCAAGTACCTCATAAGGATTTTCATTTGTACTGTATTTCTTGCCTAGGCCCTGACCACAACGTGCCTTGCTGTCTGTTTTGTGCTAAATTTAATCATCGCACAATTAAACGTCAGTATATCTTTGCTTCTAAATGATTTAACTATCCAGGGATGTCGTCTGTTAGCAATCTGACTACTGGAATACCTAAAAAAAACAAAGAAAAGGACAGACTGTCGAGGTCCAAAACCGACGCTTCACCTAAGCCAGTCGCCGGTTTGCCAGTACTCATGCATTTTCGTAGCCCCCGATACCTGCTACTTTTGATTCGCAGGCCTCTACTGAGACCCATTCAGAGTCTGGTATGCCGCGAGAAGCTTTAAGTATTGAACCCGTGGATGTCTCTACCTTAGATGGGTCCGGGGCCGCTGTGCAGGCACTGGCTTCTGAGGGTGTTTTCAGGCCTAAAGATTTGTATATTAAACCGACACCATCTTCAAAACTAAGGCCAAAATCTACTTATGTCTAAAAAAAACAGATGCTTGGGCCACGTGTACAGGCCCCAATGCCTAAAAAACAAATTATCAAAATGGCTGAAGATTTAATTACCTTGATCAGGGGTAGCCATCCCCTGCCTGCTAAGAGGCCTAGGCAAGGCACTGACTATGAATCTTCAGATCAGGTTTATATTTCTTCTGATTCTTCTTCTGAACAGGATTTATCTATACCTACTTAGGAGGACTCTGATGCAGAAGATCCCATCCCCTCTGCTTCTCCCCCTGAGGATTTCTCTTTTGGAGAAACTTTACATACCTTAAGGGAACACTTGCACTGGGAAAGTCAGGATTTCTCTGAATCTAAAAAGATACTTGGGGATTTTCTTCTTCCTCAGCATAGGCCTTTGGCTATACCTCCTGTACTAGACAATGATGTTTTTTCAGAATCCATTATGACCCCTGATTCTCTGCCTCCGGCTCCTAGTAAGCCAAACGGATACTACAGGTTTCCTGACTCCCACAAATTCCTTTTTAAGAACCCTATTGCTGATCCTGAAACCATTTCTCAGGGTCCCAAGGGCGTTAAGGCCTCTACTGCTAAAAATCCTACCTCCTCTGACAGAGATTCCAGGGAGCTGGATAGATGGGGTAAGAAGGTTTACACGTCTGCAACCTTGCAATCAGGGCTTTAAACTGTCAATTTCATAAGCTTAAATATCAACAGTATGTTATGGGTATACTTAAACAGAAAATGATGTTGATCTGACTGGAAAATAGAGTTGCAGGATTTATTACATTCAGCTGAACAAGTTGGAAAACATGCTTTGCAATGTGGTTTTGATTCCTTGGAGGCCTCTTGCAGGGCTGCTGTAACTGGATCGGTGATAAGAAGGCATGCTTGGCTCAAAGAGCAAAATCTTGCCTGACCATGTTAAAGCAAAATTGTTGGATGTTCCTTTGCAACAGGACAGTCTCTTTGGTAATAAGGCTTTAGAAGTTTTAAAAAAAATGGAAGATTTATTTATTTATTTTATTTATTTTACATTTGTTGACCGGGCTAGTCCAGCTGGATCAATGTCCATTTTCAGTGGAGGCCCGGGGAGAAAAGCTCCAATGATGAAAGCAAGATAATAAAAATAAACATAAACAATAAACACTTCTGACAAAAACAATGAGCAAAAATACAGAGATTTTAGTACAGGTAATACAAATCTAAAAAGAAAACAGATAAAACCAACTAAAGTAATAAGTAAGGCATTAACTACTTTCAGTACAGAATATGGAAGAATGGAAGCATTACTTAGTTCAATATGTAATGCATAATTGTAGAAGATTACATTTTTTTTTTTTTTTTTTTAATTATACATATAAGAGAACAGTAGTAACGATAGAGGCATTAAGTCATTTGTAGTCAGAATATTATAGTGGTGAAGAAAGAATTACGATAGAGGAAAGATGAAAGCAGGTTAGTCAGGTTTGGTACAAGAGCAGAGCCAGAATTTGTTCAGATGTAATAGAAGTTGTTTCTTAGAGTGGAAGAGTGGCTAGAGAGGAGATTTGTGAGGGGAAGGTTATTCCATATTTTGCCAACTGAGTTGGAGAAAAGGCAGTTACCTGCAGAATTTGTAATTCTAGTAGTGTTAACTTGTAGCTTCTCAGAAGAACGTAGTTGTTTCAGGTTATTATAGGGAGTCAAGAGGTTGCGAAGAGCTGGTGTTTTTGATGGTTGATGTAGAATTTTGTGTGCTATTAAGAGTTGTTGATAGATAAGCTTGTTAGGAAGTTCCAACCAGTGTAATTGTTTTAAGTTTAGACAGTGGTGAGTTCTAGACTAGATGAATCTATACAAACTGTGAAAGATTTCTTACAAGTGCAGCCACCCAGATTTAGTAGGCACTGGCCTACTAAGAACTGGTCCTTTCCAGTTCCCTCGAGAGCCGCTCAAGTCAAATCCAGACATTCCACAGGCTCCAGGTTTCAGGGAAGCAACAAGGCACCTCCCTATGGTAAACAGTCTCAATGACTTTCCTCTACAATCACCAAGCACTTACCTTTTGGCCGCCCCTTTGGGGGGAAAGCTAGCACTTCATGCACAAAACTGGCAACTGATTACCCAGGACAAATGGGTTTTAAATATAGTATCCCAGGGATACAGGTTTCATTTCCACACGTTACCAATCCCAAACGGATGGCCAGACCTGCCTCCAAATCAGTGGGCAGAGGCCCAGAAACAAGTTCTGTCCTTCATGAATATGGGGGCTATTCAGCCAGTACCAGAGGGGCTATTCAGCCAGTACCAGAAGAAGAAAAGGGGCAAGGTTTCTATTAAAGACTTTTCCTGGTACCCAGAAAAGACAAGTCATGGCGTCCAGTTCTGGACTTATCCAATCTAAATACATTTCTGGACATTCTAAAATTCAAGATGCCGACACAACAGTTACTACCTATGCTAGGCAAAAATGCCTGGTTGGTAACTCTAGACTTGAGGCTTACCTGCATATCTCAATCAGGGAATCTTGCAGAAGTTACCTTCACTTCAAAGCAGACTGTTTGCATTACCAGTTCTCTGCACTGCCCTTTGGCTTATCTACTGCACCCAGGGTCTTCACAAAGTGCCTGGCACCAGTAATTGCATTTTGCAGACAAAGGAATATTCAAGTTTATCCATACTTGGATGATTGTCTAATTCAAGCATTAAACAAGGACACTCTTCTAAAGCATCTGGCGTTTGTAAAAAGGGTTCTGACTTGTTTAGGGTATACCATAAACGAAAAGAAGTCACAACTGGTACCCTCTCAAAAAATTGCATTCCCTGGTGGGTGCAAGCTTGAATACAACTGCCCAGATGACTTACCTTCCACCAGAAAAGCAAATTCAATTGATGACTTATTTCAAACAGGTGGCCACAAAAACCCAGCTATCTGCAAGACAAATTCTGCAGGCCTTTGGGGTTCATGGCCTCCTGCATTCTTCTAATTCCATATGCAAGACTGCATATGAGGAAACTTCAGTGGTACCTAAAAAGTTTGAGTCAATATTGTCACAGCCT
This sequence comes from Protopterus annectens, assembly GCF_019279795.1. NCBI lineage: Eukaryota > Metazoa > Chordata > Ceratodontiformes > Protopteridae > Protopterus > Protopterus annectens. The sequence goes on along the minus strand of NC_056735.1, from coordinate 1,479,460,753 downwards.
GGAAACAACGATTCCTATTATACCTTGCCTGCAACTAGAATTGCTATGGTGGGCAGAGGCCCGCCACCAAAACAAGGGACTGACATTTACTCCACCCCATGCTGCCCAAACCCTAACTGCAGACTCATCAGACTATGCTTGGGGGGGGGTTGCATCTGGCAGGGAAGTGCATTCAGGGCAAATGGAGCTCAAATTAAATGCACCTACATATCAATCAGAAAGAGATGCTAGCTGTACAGAATGCTCTGACAGCCTTCCAAGTTTGGTTTTTGGTGTATTTTTGGTTATATATAGTTCTGGTTTTGTGCACCTGGGTTTTACCTGAAGCCGTTTCTCTCTTTTTATACATAGCCTTCAAGGACTACCTCCATCCAGGACAACTACTGATAGACAACACCACAGTCATGTGTTACATAAACAAGCGGGGGGGGGGTGTACACATTCCTACCCCCTTTGCAGACTGGCATTGTGGAACACTGCCTTGCCTTATCAAATACATCTGCAAGCTCAATTCCTGCCAGGAAAGCTAAATACTTTGGCAGACGAACTAAGCAGAAATCTTATGGACCCACACGAACGGAATCTGGAACCACAAGTTTTCAACATGTTGACATGCAAATGGGGGAGCCCAGACATAGATCTTTTTTTTGCCTCATCCCACAACTATCAGTTGGACAAATTCTGCACAAGAATTCATCACAAAAAAGCTTGGAAAGTGGATGCTCTATCAGTCTATGCCTTTCCCCCACTGCCTCTGCTCTCCAAAGTCCTACTAAAAGTCAGGACAAACCAAAAATGATTCTGATTGCTCCAGACTGGCCTCGCCAACACTGGTACCCACCATTGTGCAGTGTCGCACCTTCCTCCGTGGCACCTGCCTCAGACACCTTACCTACTGTCTCAGCAGAACTACCAAATTCTGCACACTCTGCTCCAAACTTTGAATCTTGCAGTGTGGCTAATCAGCTAATTTCACCCTTGGCATCTCAGCAAACCTGTGATGAATGTCATTTTGGAGGCTAGAAGGCCTAGTACTAGAAAATCGTATGCTGACAAATGGAAAAGTCTGTGCCTGGAACCAATCACAGGGAATAAGCACAGCAATGCCCAATATTCCTCAGATTCTGCAATACTTAACTGAGATGCTTCACAAGGGCCTATCTTTTTCTTACATAAAAATCCATGTGTCTGCCATTTCAGCTCATTACAACACAGAATCTCCCCTCTTCTCGCATCCTCTGCTAAAGGAGTATCTGAGGGGCCAAAAATTTAAGAGCTCCCAGGAGAGCGCCAACTCCTGCATGGGACCTCAGTTTTGTTTTGGAAAAACTCACTCTACCTACTTTTGAGCCAGCTGCTACTGCAGACCTAAAACTTATCTCTTGGAAAACAGCTTTCCTTTTAGCAGTCACTTCAGCTAGAAGGATTTCAGAATTGCAGGCTGTTATGGCAGTGGAGCCTTTCATTATTTTTTATCCAGACAAGGTGGCTCTCAGGACTCATCCATCTTTTATGCCTAAAGGCCCTTAATCAGACCATTCATCTGCCAACTTTCTTCCCCAATCCACAGAACAAGGGTGAGTGGATTCTGCATTCATTGGATGTACACAGACAATTTAGTTTCTACTTAAACATGTCAAAATCTCTAAGAAAATCTGAACAGCTATTGGTGGCATTTGCTGCAGGGGCAGAGGGAAAGGCTATTTCAAAGCAAACTATTTCCAAATGGATAAGCCATTGTATTCGTTTCTGCTATATGTACCATGCTAAACCTATCCCCAAGGGGATCAGATCTTATTCCACCAGGGCTGCATCTACGTCTGCAGCCTTTCTCAGAGTGGTTCCTACCAGAGACATTCTAGAAGCTGGTATCTGGAGCTCAGTTCATACGTTCACCAAACATTACAATTTACCTCTCTTCTCCAAATCCAGAGCTGGCTTTGCCACTGCTGTCCTGCAGGGCCTTATAGCTGCTCCTAATGCTGTATAAACCCATCCTCCCAACCATAGCTTTGGGATTCTACCCAAATGTAATGACTGCAACAGTGAAATACAAAGAACATAGTACAGTTGTGTACCCTTACCATAAATGTAGATGTTCGGGTGTATGTTGCAGTCCTGGATGTCCTTCAAGAATGCAACTGCAGTCATAACATATGGGTTGTCCTGCCTCAGGCAGCCCTCGGTCGGCCGGATTCCAAAGTCTGGGTCCGACGTCGGCTGATGTCGCTTTTCTCTCCGACGTCAGAGCGGCTGGAGTACATAAGCATCAGCCAACGCCATTTTCTTCAGTCTTTCTTGCCGCGCAGTGCCAGAAGCAGTTCGCAAGTGCCGGTTGGTCAGCTCCTGTATTCTTCGATTCCGAAGTCATCAAAACAGCTAAGTACCCCGTTGGGTACCTTTTCTTGCCTCAGCCGATGTCAGAAATTACTGAAAAAGTTAACAATTGTCTTTGTTGTGGTAAATAAATACCTCATAAGGATTTCCACTCTTACTGCCTTCCTTGCCTTGGCCCAGACCACGACGTCTCGGCCTGTGTAGCCTGTGCTCGCTTCAACAAGCACGCACTCAGGCGCCGGGCGGAGTTCGCTGAAGATTTTTTTCGCCGAAAAATTTGAGTATACGATGCCATCGGAACTTCCGACATCGCAAACTCCCAAGAAACGAAAATACCGGGACCGACCTCCTCGGCCCGCGTCTACCACCGACTCGACGCCAAAACCTACCGCGAGTGCTCCGGTTCCCCCTGAGACGGTTTTTCCACCGCTCCGAACCGAGGACACCGCGTTACCGACAACTCCGATTCCGGATGTCACTCAGACGCCAGTTGTTGATTTTCCTCCGGATACCGAAACCGAGGAAATGCCCGAGACCATTGCTGTAGATAAGGTCACTCCTGCACGTGGAGCTGCCAGGCCTCCTATGGCCGTGTCTATTAAGGCCTACACTAGGGCTAAGGCAGCCAGCAAAACCAAGCATCTTTCTGCTAAAGCCTTACCTCAGCCTACTCCAGAGACACAAATTATGACTATGGCTGCTGACTTAATTTCTATGATTAGAGGTTCACAGGCCCATCCTGAGAGAGGATCCCAGCCTCCTTCTGATAAAAGGCCCAGGGTTGAACCCTCTGACCCTATCCCTTCAGATGAAGATTCTGAGGACTCTGTCCACTCTCATGGCCAGGAAGAGCTCTTCCAGACCTATGAGGACTCGGATGCAGAGGATTCCATCCCCTCGGCCTCCCCTCCTGAGGATATTTCTTTTGGGGAAGTTCTGCATACCATGAGGGAACATTTCAAGTGGCAAGGCCAGGAATATTCAGATTCCAGAAAGCGCCTTCGAACCTTCCTTAAAAAGTCCCAGCACAGGCCCTTAGCTATTCCACCTGTGCTTGATGTTTTGGATGATTTATATTCTTATTCTAGTGTTACCCCTGACTCTCTTCCTCCTGCTCCAGCCAAGCCCGACAGGTATTACAAGGTCCCAGAAACACATTCCCATTTATTCAGGGCCCATACTGCTGATTTGGAAACTATTTCTCAGGGGCCTAAAGATGTTTCAGCTTCCACCTCTAAAAATCCTTTGCCCTCCAACAGGGAAGCTAGGTCATTAGAGAGATGGGGTAAAAAGGTTTACACTTCCACTACTTTATCTATGAGAGCATTGAATTGCCTTTTTCATATGTTACAATATCAGGATTTCCTGTTAGAAGATTTACAGAAAACATTGGCCTCTCCTGATCCTTTAGACAGGAAGTCCTTGCAGGAAGCTGTACATAATTCTGAGCAAGTAAGCAATCACTTTCTGCAGTGTGGATATGATGCACTGGAAGCTTCATGTAGGGCAGCTATGACAGGGGCAGTCATTCGTAGACATGCATGGTTAAAAGATCAACCTCTACCAGATCATGTAAAGGCGAAACTTCTGGATGCACCTTTGGAAAAGAACAAGCTTTTTGGTGCTAATGCTAAGGATGTGTTAAAGTCCATCGAGGAAAAAGCAAAATCAGTTCAGACGGTGAAAGATTTCCTCCAGGTTCAACCCCCCAGATTCAGTAGGAATTGGCCTTCAAAAAACTGGTCCTTTCCTAATCCTGAAAAATTTCAAAGGGGTAAAAACAGACGTGGCCGAGGAAGAGGACAATACAGAGGTCCTTACAGGGGACGACAATGGCAGCCAGCAAACCAAAGAAAAGCGACACAGGGGTTTCACCTGCCCCCACAGCCACAATCTGAATGACTCCACTACTTCCGCCTACCAGGGAACAAATAGAAGCTCCCTTGGGCGGGAAATTATCTCTGTTTGCAGACAATTGGCACAGACTGACAAAGGACAAATGGATTTTGGACATTATAGACCGAGGTTACAGGTTCCATTTTCATACCTTACCCAAGAAAACAAGGCATGCCAAACCTACCACAAAACCAGAGGGCAGAGGCTATCAAGCAAATCTCTCTGACTCGGATGAAAGCAATAGAAAGAGTTCCACTACAAGAACAAGGCCAGGGGTTTTACTCTAGACTGTTCCTGGTTCCAAGAAAAGAATCTCAATGGAGACCAATACTGGATTTGTCCGCATTAAACACCTTTCTCATAGTACCAAAGTTCAAAATGCTGACTCTACAGCAACTCCTTCCCATGCTGGGCAAGGGGTCCTGGCTGATTACTCTGGACCTCAAGGAGGCATACCTGCATGTCCCTATCAGACACAGCTGCAGAAGATACCTCAGATTTCTTGCAGGGCCAGAGCATTATCAATTCTCAGCATTGCCATTTGGCTTATCTACTGTGCCCAGAGTATTCACAAAATGCCTGGCTTCAGTAATTGCTCATTGCAGGCTCCAGGGGATCCAAATTTTACCCCTACCTGGACGACTGCCTCATACAAGCGGACGACAAATTGATGTTGACAAAAAACTTGGACTATGTCATACGATTATTTCAAGCTCTGGGATACACAGTCAACTTCCAAAAGTCAAGACTTCAGCCATCCCAGCAAATAATCTTCTTAGGAGCCAAATTAGACACAGCCTCTCAAATGGCTTACCTAACAGAAGACAAGCAAGAGAAGTTAACTCATTACTTCAAAGGTTTGGCAAAACTTACCCAGATGACTGCAAGGAGATTCCTACAGGCCCTGGGATACATGGCATCCTGCATTCTCCTGGTTCCATTAGCAAGACTACACATGAGAAAGCTTCAATGGTACCTAAAAAGCATATGGTCTCAGCACAGCAACAACTTAGAGACAACCATACCGCTCATTCCATGCCTACAAAAGGAATTCCTATGGTGGGCCTCGGTAAGCCAGGCAAACACAGGTATGCCATTCAAAAAACCACCGATAACACAGACCATGACCACAGACGCCTCAGACTTTGGATGGGGGGGCGCACATGGAAGGCAGGTGTATACAAGGACAATGGTCTCCAAAGGAAACACATCTGCACATAAACCAAAAAGAAATGCTGGCAGTAATGCATGCCATCAAGGCCTTTCAACATCAACTTCAACAAGGACATTTACTGATACGGACAGACAACACCACTGTGATGTGGTATATAAACAAGCAAGGGGGGGCACCCATTCTTACCCCCTTTGCAGACTGACAATGCATCTTTGGGAAAAATCACTGAGCCTAAACATTCAGTTACAATCCCAGTTTGTTCCGGGCAAGGACAATGTGCTGGCGGACAGCCTAAGCAAGAATTTCACAGATCCACACGAGTGGAGGTTACATCCGAAGATCTTCACACAGCTCACTTCGACATGGGGCAGGCCAGAAGTAGACCTATTTGCCACTCACCTCAACCATCATCTACAAAAATTCTGCCCAAGGACATACCTATATCCACAAGCTTGGAAAATAGATGCTCTCTCATTCAACTGGAACTTCCTAAAAATCTATGCATTCCCACCTCTGCCACTGATGACCTCAGTATTACTAAAGATCAAAGCAGAGTGACCCAAGGGGATCCTAATTGCTCCGGACTGGCCAAGACAACACTGGTAGCCACTACTACGGAGCATATGTCACACCAAGAAGTGGGCCCTTCCCCAATGGCCTCTACTTCTGACTCAACACAACTTCAAAACAGTGCATCCAAACCTTCAGACACTGCAACTAACAGCCCTGGAGATCCCATGAATAACCTCAACCTATCTCTCTCCAAGGAGGTTCAGCGGATACTAACAGAGGCTCGAAGACTATCCACCAGAAAGGTTTACTTAGCAAAATGGAAGAGATTCAGCATTTGGAATACCAGCAAGGGACATGATGCATCATTATTGAACATCCCACTCATCCTGGAATATTTGGCAGATATGCTAAAGAATGGACTTTCATATTCTTCCATAAAGATAGATGCATCAGCTATTTCAGCTAGATATAACACTGATCCGCCTGTCTTTTCACATCCTTTGCTAAGGCAATTCCTCAGGGGAATCAAGAACATAAAGCCACCAAGAAAGGCTCCAGTGCCAGCCTGGGACCTCAACTTTGTACTAGAAAAACTGACTCTACCTCCATTTGAGCCAGCAGCTTCAGTTGACTTGCAATTTCTCTCATGGAAGACAGCCTTCCTGTTGGCAATTACCTCAGCAAGAAGGGTTTCGGAACTACAGGCCCTAATGGCAATACCACCGTTCATAATTTTCCACATAGACAGGGTTTCATTAAGGACCAACCCTACTTTTATGCCAAAGGTGATATCTAGGGTTTCTTTAAATCAAGCTGTTCATTTGCCTGCTTTCTTCCCCAATCCTGAGAATAAGGGGGAAAGACTGTTACATACCTTGGACATTCACAGACGACTTCGATACTACCTGGACAGAACCAAGACCAGTAGGAAGTCTGAACAACTCTTTGTAGCTTACGCCCCTGCAGTCCAAGGAAAAGCAATTTCAAAACAGACTATTTCAAAATGGATTGGACATTGCATCAGATTCTGTTATTCCTTTCATGGAAAGACTGTTCCAGCCAATGTCAGACCACATTCCACCAGAGCTACAGCCACCTCTACAGCATTCTTAAGAGGGGTGCCTACTAAGGACATTCTAGAAGCTGCTACATGGAGCTCCGTGCATACATTCTCCAAACACTACAATCTTCCTCTATACTCCAGATCCAGAGCAGGCTTTGCTTCGGCAGTCCTGCAAGGTTTGATTGCCACACCATCTTTTTCCTAGAGCATTCCTCCTCCCCCAGCTAAGCTATGGTATTCTACCCATATGTTATGACTGCAGTTGCATTCTTGAAGGACATAGTACAGTTTTGTACCTACCATAAATGTAGATGTCCGATAGATATGCAACTGCAGTCGGATTTTCCCTCCCTCCATACCCCTCTATGCCTAGGGTCCACTCCTATCCCTGTTTCTCTTAGCTGGGGATATCTGTTATGGTGTATCTGTTTATTGCTCATTTATTTGTCTGGAATCCTGTTTTTGTCTTCTAATTTGATTACAGCCTTCCTTGGAGGGCACCTGGCATCTGGGGCAAGAAACACTGAAGAAAATGGCGTCGGCTGATGCTTATGTACTCCAGCCGCTCTGACGGAGAGAAAAGCGACATCAGCCAACGTCAGACCCAGACTTTGGAATCCGGCCGACCGAGGGCTGCCTGAGGCAGGACAACCCATATGTTATGACTGCAGTTGCATATCTATCGGACATCTACATTTATGGTAGGTACAAAACTGTACTTTACCCTCCCTCCAGCCCCCTGTGTTTCTCTAGCTATACCTCTCCTTTCTTTTACTATGATTAAAAGCCTTTTTGGTGTATTTGCTTTTGTTTGGAGGTATATGTTTTGTTTTAAATTTTATATATATATTGCTCCCCACTTGGGGGGGCACCTGACATCTGGGGCAAGAAAAACATACCCCTGATGTCATGGAAAAAGGGACAGCAACCGATGCAGGACCCAAGACTTTGTTAATCAGGCCGACTGAGGGCAACCTGCCAGCAGATTACCCAAATGTAATGACTGCAACAGTGAATACACTCTAGCATCTACATTTATGGTAAGTGTACACAACTGTACTTTGTCGGCCCAGCGGTAGTCAGTGAGGTGCTTTCATTGCCCCTGCAGTCCACGGATGTTCAGCAGGCGTCTGCGGAGGCCTCTTCTGAGTCCTTCATGCCGCAGGCTTCCACTTCATCTTCTGACCCTCCGCCAGTCACCCCCTCTGTATCTGGAGCCGCTAAGCAGGCGCCGGCTTCTGAGGCGCCTCTCCTCCCGGAGACCAGATCCAGACAGACCTTGGTTCAGACTTTTGCGGTGGCTAGGACTCCTGTGTCCCTCCAGCTTTCTAGCAGGCCTTCCAGCCGAAAATCTACTCCTAAGCAGGTGACTGCCTCCCCTCAAATGCCTCAGTCTCAGATGATTAAGATGGCTAATGATCTGTTGACCCTTATCAGAGGCTGTCCACCTCCTCGTAAGAGGGCTAGGGAATTGTCCCCCGAAGTTTTGTCTGCCTCAGACTCTGAGGTTTCCAGCACTTGTGCTGATGAGGGGGAAACTCAACTTTTTTCTGGTTTTGAGGATTCTGATGCAGAAGATTTCATCCCATCTGCCTCCCCTCCAGAAGATTTTTCTTTTGGAGATGCTCTGAATACTCTTAGGGAGCATTTCAAATGGGAAAGTCAAGACTACCCTCAGTCTAAGAAATGGATTAGGGAATTCCTGGATTTGCCACAGCATAAGCCTTTGCCTGTCCCTCCGGTTTTGGAAGTGGTTGATGTTTTCATGGAGAATTCTTTGACTCCTAATTCTGTTCCTCTTGCTTCCAGAAAGCCTGACCAGTATTAGAGTTCCTGATTCTCATAATTTCCTTTTTAGGAATCCTACTGCTGATCCAGAGGTTATTTCTCAGGGCCCTAAAGGTGTTTAAGCCACGGTTGCTAAAAATCCCGTTCCTTCTGACAAGGAATCTAGGGCCTTAGATGGAGAAAAAGGTTTATACTTCCACCCTAGCTATTAAGTCTGTTAATTGTCTTCTTCATATGCTTAAGTATCAGCAACATACTTCGGAGGCCATTAAGGCTAAAATTGCTGGTGTTCCTTCCCTGATGGCGAGAGTAAGGACATGCAAGATTTATTGAATTCTGCCACTCCTCACTAAGCATTTTCTACATTATGGTTTTGACACTTTGGAGGCTTCTTGCAGGGCATCAGCCTCTGGTTCTGTTATTAGAAGACATGCTTGGCTAAGGGAACAGCCCCTTTCTGAACCTGTCAAATCTAAATTACTGGATGTACCTTTGCACAAGGACAATCTTTAAGTAGCAAAGCAGAAGAGGTGTTGAAAAAGTTGGAGGATAAGGCCAAATCTATGCAAACCGTTAAGGATTTTCTGCAAGTGCGGTCTCCTCGTTTTAGTAGGCATTACCCTGGTAAGAATTGGACTTTTCCTGACCCTAGCAAGCAGGGTTGCTCTAGGCCTAGGGGGTTACAGATCCTTCTAGGGGACAGACTTCCACCCCTCAAAAGGTTAAGTACTGGCAGGCTTCCTCTCCAGAATTGGGGAGTTCTAAGCTAACTTCCCAAAGCAAGCATTCCTTATGACTCAGGCCTTCCCCTGCTTGCCTCTGTGGGCCCAGGGTTTCCTTTGGGGGCGGAATGTTAGCCATTTTTCAGATGTCTGGTACACCATCACAGACGACAAATGGGTGCTCAAAATAGTATCCCAAGGCTATAAGTTCTCCTTTCACACCTTCCCGGTCCACCAAGGATACCAAGATATCCTTCCCCCACATCAAAGGGCAGAAGCAAAAAAGGTTTCTTCTTTGCTACGCCTGGGAGCAATACAGCCTGTTCCTGCACTAGAGATAGGCTAGGGTTTTTACTCAAGACATTTCCTGGTTCCCAAAAAAGGGGGCACCTGGTGCCCTATTCTGGATTTGTCCATTCTAAACACTTCTGGTGATTCCCAAGTTCAAAATGCTCACTCTTCAGCAGTTCCTGCCAATGCTGGCCAAGGATTCCTTTCTTGTGACTTTGGATCTCAAAGAAGCTTATGTGCACTTCCCAATCAGGGAAAGCTGCAGGCAGTTCCTTCGCTTCAGGGTGGAGAACAGGCACTTCCAATTCTCTGCATTGCCCTTTGGCTTATCTACTGCTCCCAGAGTTTTTACAAAATGCCTGCCTCCAGTCATTGCTTTTTGCAGGCAAAGAAACATTCAAATTTTCCCTTACTTGGACAATTGTTTTATTCAGGCAAACTTTCCAAAGCGATGTCTAAAGGGTTTGGACTTTGTAAAGAACCTCAACTCATTGGGCTACACTATCAATGAAAAGTCAAAATTGGTACCCACCAGGGAGATTTTATTCCTGGGAGAGAGTCTGAACATAGCCGCCCAGATGGTATCCCTCCCTTGAGAGAAACAAATGGTTCTTTCGAATTACTTCAGGAATTTGGCAAGCATGACCCAGATCCTCTGCAAGGCAATTCCTGCAAGTCCTGGGATTCATGGCTTCTTGTATTCTGATGATTCCATATGCCAGACTGCATATGAGGAAAATACAGTGGTACCTCAAAAACCTTTGGTGTCAACACACTGAGGATTTAGACTTGATTCTTCCTCTGATTCCCTGCCTGAGTTCCTTTGGTGGACGACGGCCTGTGCACAGAACAAAGGCCTGCCTTTCTGTCCACCTCCTGCCAGCCAGACTCTCAAAACAGATCCCTCGGACTACCTTTGGGGTGCACATCTAGAGGGCAGGTGCATTCAAGGGACTTGGAACTATCAACAGGTCTGAAGGAATTGATGGCAGTCCAGCAGGCCTTGATGGCTTTCAAGCATCTTCTCTCTCCTGGTACTCTAGTCAGGACAGACAACACCACAATCATGTGGTACATTAACAAGCAGGGAGGGACTCACTCTTACCCCCTGTTCAGACAAAGCATGATACTTTGGTCCATGGCAGCTTCCATGGGCATTTATCTGATAGCTCAGTTTCTTCCAGGAAGGCTGAACACCTTTGGCAGACCAGTTGAGTAGGCAGGTCCTGGATCCTCACAAGTGGCAACTAAACAAGACCATCTTCTTTCGCACCATTCAGTGTTGGGGCACTCCTCGGGTGGATCTCTTCTAATCTCAGACCAACCACCTTCTTCCAACCTTTTGCACCAGGGATTATCACGACAAAGCTTGGAAAGTGGATGCTCTGTCCTTCCCCTGGACACAGCTCTCTATTTATGCCTTCCCTCCTCTGCCTCTTCTTCCTAGAGTGCTGTTAAAGATAAGGGATGAAAAACCAAGGGCCATTATCATAGCTCCAGACTGGCCCAGGCAACATTGGTATCCACTACTTTACAGTCTCTCCCAGTCTCAGCCTTGGCATCTTCCCCTGATACCAGATCTCTTGGTTCGGGGGGAGGGGGGGTATGCATCATCTTCAGGCTCTGCATTTGGCAGCCTGTCTCATAATTTAAACCTTTCCCAACAGGTGGTTGAAGTCCTTAAGTGGAAAACATTTACCATTTGGATGCAGACTAGAGGGGAAGACCCTTCTCAACCTACTCTTCCTCTTATTGACTATCTGGCAGGTTTGCTTAATGGTGGACTTTTTCTTCTGTCAAGATTCATGCTTTAGCTATTTCTGCTCATTGTTCCTTTGAGCAGCCCATTTTCTCTCATCCTTTGATGAAACAGTTCCTCAGGGGCGCTAGCAATCTAAAGCCTCCCAGAAAGGCTCCTACTCCTGCTTGGGATCTTAATTTTGTGTACTTGAGAAGCTTACTCTGCCTCCTTTTGAACCAGGTTGCCTCAGCAGATTTGAAGTTTCTCTCCTGGAAAACTGCCTTTCTCTTGGCTATTACTTCAGGTGGGAGAGTTTGAGTTGCATGCCTTAATGGCAGTAGAGCCTTTCATCATCTTCCATGTGCATCGGGTTTCTCTTCGAACTAATCCCTCTTTTTATGCCTAAGGTGATTTTTAGCCTCTCTTAACCACTCTGTCCACCTGCCTACCTTTTTTCCTTATCCTCAGAATAAAGGAGGTTACTGCATTCCCTGGATGTGCATAGACAGCTTACGTTTTACCTGGACAGGACTAAACCTTTTCGAAAGTCGGCTCAGTTGTTGGTCAGCTTTGCTCTTGGAGCTCAGGGCAAAGCTATCTCTAAACAGACCATTTCTAAGTGGATTGCTCATTGTATTCACTTTTGTTACAGCATGGCAAGGTTCCTCCACAGAGTATTAGGACCCATTCTACTAGAGCTGCCGCTACCTCAGCAGCTTTTTTAAGCAGCTACCTGGACTTCTGTCCACACTTTCACAAAGCATTACAATTTACCCTTGTTTTAGAAGTCCAGGGCTGGTTTTGCCACTGCAGTGTTGCAGGGCATCCTTACCAACCCTTAAACAGTGGGTGTTCCTCCCTTTTATTTTTCCTGGGCTTTGGGAATCAACCCATTTTGTAAGGACTGCAACAGTGAAACATGAACATAGTACAGTTGTGTACACTTACCATAAATGTAGATGTTAGAGTGTATTCATTGTTGCAGTGCTAGTTTCCCCCCTTCCATCCCCCTTTTTTCCTAGGACACAGACTGGATTTTTCTTTTACTGGTCTAACCTCTTTTGGGGTCTCCTGACAGTTAAGGCAAGAAAAACTGAGGAAATGGCGTCAGCTGCCTTCCTTTGTACCTGGCGACAGGCTTAAATCGAAGGCAGCCGACGTCGTATACCAGGGACTTTGGTATTCTGGCCGACTGTGGGCTACCGGGAGCTGGATGACCCATTTTGTAAGGACTGCAACAGTAAATACACTCTTAACATCTACATTTATGGTAAGTGTACACAACTGTACTTTCTCAATGCAAGAAAGGGTTTAAGCCAAATAATGCCTTGCCAGGCATCAAGGCTGGAGTTTTGGTTTAGTTCGGTTCTAGATCTACAACACTGGGTATCAGAATCATTAAGGGCTAGACATGTAGTGCCAAGGGGGCATGTTGAAACAAAGGAAGGGATTGTTAACTTGGTGGAGTCCACTCTAGTCTTGAAGGTAATATTAAAATACTGTAACATGGAGTATTTTTCTAAGCAGTCCTAAAATGTGCACTATACCCCACAAAAGCATTACCCCTTGTAGAAAACAAACTGGTTGGCAGTTTTAAACAAAGTCTTTAAGAAGGGGAGATGGAGTGGAGATAAACAGGGTGAACACCAGAGTAGAGGAAAGGGGTTAATCTCACACATGATCGCGCGCACACACTCTCTCTCATACACACACACACTCACACACGCACACAAATTCACTCCCGAGTCATGACTGCAAGATGAAATGGATACCGCTCCCAGCCACTTCCTCCATTATCTCCATCTTCCTAACTCATAGGTAGAAGGTTGTTTCTGCAAATATTTTATGTAATGCAATGTTTGGAATATTCCTCTAAAGCGTGCACCCCATTTACTTGGCTTAAATTTAAATATTTCAACAGGGGTTATTCCATCTGATGCCCCCCCAGGAGGCCATTTTGGTCTTGGTACGACTGTGGTAGTTTCCTTAAATTCTTTCTCATCTTCTAACTATCTCCGAGTTACAAGCTGTTATGACAGCTTTTCAGTTTTCCTCCAACACAGCATTTAGTTTGAGGACTGCAACCCTGTCCTTGCCCAGAGCAGTCTCTGATCTAGCTCCAAGCTGGGCTAAATTTTCTTTCCAAAATCTGAGCAAATTGGCTAAATTTATTGAGTTTGTATAAGAAGCTCCATTATTCTGTAGCAAACAGTATTTCCTTTAAGCTAGGGAAACTGCAGTCTAGTGTCAAATTGGCTATCAAATTGTATTGCTTTCTGCTATATGTGCAGTTGAAAACCACTGCAAGGTGAGTGAGGGCTCACTGCACAAAAGCTGCCATTGCAGCAGCCACCTTTAGGATTGTCACCCACTTTTGTTAGGAAGCTATATAGAACTTCATCAATGCTATTTCCAAGTATTAAAAACCAAATTCGTTTTGCTCCCCTACCTTAAGCCTGTCTTCAGAGGTAACAACTGGTTTTAGTAGTGTTATCTTCAATGAATAACATTGCAGTTATTCATGTGGTAAACATACTACAGGTATGTGGTAAATTACCACAGCAGTAAATGCTCAAATGTGTAGGGAACACTGCTGCAGTTGACACCCACCCATTTCGCCCTGGTTGAGAATTTTTCTTATCTCCAGATGTTCTTCGTGTTTCACTGTTGCAGTCTTCACACTTGGGTTATTCTGCCAGGGGTAGCCCTCAGTCTGCCCGAATACCAGAGGCTTAGTATTTCTGTCGGTTGCTGTCACTCCAGGACTGATGTCAGGTTGTCAGTGGTATAAAATGAGGCAGCTGACACCATTACATCAGTCTTTCTTGCCAAGGAGCCCAAAGCAGAAGCAGTTCGCATGAGTGCCGGTCGGCTGCTACCAGAGTTTCATTTCCGAATTGAAGTTGAAGTCTTCTAAAGCTAAGTACCCCGTTGGGGATCCTTTTTTCTTGCTCTAACCGACGTCAGAAAAAGTTATCAATTGTCTCACCTGTGGAAAGCCACACAGACTTCCATTCTTACTGCATCACCTGTTTAGCGCCAGACCATGACGTACCTCGACTTCCATTCTTACTGCATCACCTGTTTAGCGCCAGACCATGACGTACCTCGGTGTCACTTTTGTTGTTCAACGCCAGAACTATGTCGTCGCGGACCCTTATTGTAGCTAACTATTTTCACTCTGTCCCTGCATTCTGACATGGCTTCAGTAAGCCATCCGACTCCCGATCTTCTGAAAAAAATGTAAGGATAAAGACCGCACGGGTACAAAACTGCCGACAATGCTTCCGTTAAGCTAGTCAGTTCTCCCGTCCTCAGTGAGGCACTTTTGCAGCCCCTGATGCCCACTTCTGTAGATTTGCAGGCTACTACCGAGACCCGTTCGGAGTCCGGTATGCCGCGAGACTCTTTGACTAAGGATCCTGCAGATGTCTCTACCTTGGAAGAGTCCAGAGCCGCTGAGCAGGCACCAACTTCCAAGGAAGTTCTTTGCACTATCAATACTTGACACAAACCGACTTTCACGTCTTCAGTTCTTTCTAAAACTACAGAGTTTCTAAAGCCCAGGGTATGAACTACGCCTAAAAAATCGACTACCCAAGCGCATGCACCTGCTTCCATGCCTCAATCTCAAGTGCTTAAAATGGCGAAAGACCTTATGCTTATTAGGGGAAGCCAGCCCATCCCTTCCAAAAGAGAGACTTGTCCCCAGCAGTTTTATCTGACCAGGAGTCCGATGACTCTGAGGTTTTGAGTATGAAGACATGCAACCTCTTTCTGCTTATGAGGATTCAGATGCAGAGGAATCCATTCCTTCTGCCTCTCCTCCAGAGGATTTTTCCTTTGGTGAAACCCTACATGCTTTAAGGGAGCACTTCCAATGGGAATGTCAGGACTATCCTCAGTCCAAAAAGGGACTCTGGGAATTCTTAGATTTACCACAGCACAGACTTTTAGCAATTCCTCCTGTCTTGGATAATCTTCGTGTTTCACTGTTGCAGTCATCATGTTTGGGTTATCTGTTTGCAGTAGCCCTCCATCGACCTGATTATCAAAGTCTTTGGTCCTGCGTTGGTTGTTGTCTCATCTTCTGTGACGTCAGGTAGTCAGGGGTATAAAGCATGCAGCTGACGCCATTACATCAGTCTTACTTGCCGTGCGTTGCCCGAAGCAGAAGCAGTTCGCAAGTGCTGGTCGGCAGACTCCTGAAATTTTCGTTTTCGAGTTTCAGAACCAAAGTCTTCAACTAAAGCTGAGTACCCCGTTGGGGAAACTTTTTCTTGCTCTATACCGATGTCCGTAAAAGTCAATAATTGTATTTCTTGTGGAAAGCAAATACCTCACAAAGAATTTCATTCATACTGTATTCCTTGCCTAGGCCCTGGCTACGATGAACCTCGCTGTCTTTGTGCCTTATTTAAGCGACTATTCGTCGTCGGTATATTTACTCTTCTAAATATTTTGGTTCTTTGTTCAATTATCCAGATATGTCTTCGGTAAGCCATCTGACTACCAACATTCTGAAAAAACGCAAAGATAAAGACAAAGACAGAGACAGTCCGCCTAGGTCCAAAGATGACACTTCTCCTAAGCCAGTTCGCCAGTACTCAGTTGCTTTTGCAGCCCCTGATACCCGCTACTTCAGATTTGCAGGCCTTTGAGACCCATTCGGAGTCTGGTATGAATCGAGATGCTTCAAATGTGGAACCTGTAGATGTTTCTTCCTTGGATGGGTCCGGAGCCGCTGTGCAGGCACTGGCTTTTGAGGGTATATTCAGGCCTACCAAATTGCATATTAAACCGACGCAATCTTCTTCAAGGCCTAAATCTTGAACTATGCCTAGAAATCCGGCGCCTAGACTGCATGGTCAGGCCTCTATGCCTAAAAAACAGATGAATGGCTGAAGACCTTATTACTTTAATCAGAGGAAGCCAGCCTCCCCCCCTCTGGAGACCTAGGACTGAATTTGCTTATGATACTTCTGACCAGGATTATGAAATTTCTGTTTCCTCTGATGACCAGGATTTACCCTTGTCTACCTGTGAGGATTCTGACCCCCCCCAGTGGATTTCTCTTTTGGTGAAACCCTGCATACTCTTAGGGAGCACTTTTGCTGGGAAAGCCAGGATTACTCTGACTCTAAAAAGATGTTTAGGGATTTCTTACTCCTGCCCCAGCACAGGCCTTTAGCTAGCCCTCCTGTACTAAACATTGTTGATGCCTTTTCTGAATCTAGCTTGACCCCTGACTCTCTACCTCTTGCTCCCAGAAAACCTGATGGATATTACAGGGTTCCTGACTTTCAAGTTCCTTTTTAAAAATCCTACTGCGGATCCTGAGACCACTTCACAGGGACCCAAGGACATCAGGACTACTATTGCCAAAAATCCTGCTCCCTCTGATAGAGACTCCAGGGCGCTGGATAGATGGGGTAAGAGAGTGTACACTTCTGCAACTTTGGCCATTAGGGCCTTAAAATGCCAGTTTCATATGTTCAAGTATTAGCAGCATATCATTGGATTGCTTAAACAGAAAATGATGATTCCTGATTGTGCTGAAATTAAGGATTTACAGGATTTAATGCATTCTGATGAACAGGTTGGAAAGCATACTTTGCAATGTGGCTTTGATTCACTAGAGGTATCTGTCACTGGGTTTGTACTTAAAAGGCATGCTTGGCTTAAGGAGCAATCTTTGCCAGATCATGTTAAAGCTAAATTGCTGGATGCTCCCTTAAATCAGGACCGCTTGTTTGGCAACACAGCAGAAGTTAAGACGGAGGAAAAAGCTAAATCTATGCAAACTGTTAAAGATTTCCTACAAGTACAACATCCAAGATTTAGTAGGCATTGGCCCTCTAAGAATTGGTCTTTCCCTGCCTCTTATAGGCCTTCCCAGTCCAAATCCAGAGCCAGCAGAGCACCCAGGCTTCAGTCCCAAGGTACGCACAGGACTAAACAGTGGGGGGGCACCCACTTCCAAATCAGGGAGTAGTAAGACACCCCCCCCCGTAAACTTTTCAATTACTTAACTTTAAAACTTCCAAGCACATCTCAACTGACAGCTCCTTTAGGGGGGAAGATTGCTGTGCAGGCAAAAAAACTGGGAACCCATTACCCAGGACAATAGTTTCCCCAAGGATACAGATTTCACTTTACCAACCCCAAACATTTGGCCAGATCTACCTCCAAATTAGTGGACAGAGGCTCAAAAACAAGTACTCCCTCTCAAGCATAAAGGCTATTCAGACTGTACCAGAAGAGGAAAAGGGACAAGGATTCTACTCAAGACTTTTCCTGGTACCCAGAAAAGACCACTCTTGGCATCCTTTCCTGGACATTTCCATATTAAACACCTTTTTGGTGATTCCAAAATTCAAGATGCTAACTCTTCACCAATTTCTTCCTATGCTAGGCAAAGTAGCCTGGTTGGCAACGTTGGATTTAAAAGAAGCCTACCTGCACATCCCAATCAGGGAATCTTGCAGAAGATACCTATGCTTCAAAGCAAGCTATATGCACTATCAGTTCTCTGCACTGCCCTTTGGCTTATCTACTGCGCCCAGGGTATTCACAAAGTGCTTAGCTCCAGTCATTGCATTTTGCCGGCAAAGAAATATTCAAATATACCCATACCTGGACGATTGTCTAATTCGGGCAGAAAGCCAGGACATACTTTTGAATCATCTGGCATTTGTGCAAAAGGTGCTAACTTGTCTGGGGTACACCATAAACGAAAAAAATCGCATCTGGTACCTTGTCAACAAATTATATTCCTGGGAGCAAGCTTCAACACAACTTCCCAGATGGCTTTCCTCACGCCAGAGAGACAAATTTATTTGACAACTTCAAACTAATGGCCACAAAAACCCTATTTGCAAGGCAAATACTGCAAACCTTGGGGTTCATGGCCTCCTGCATTTTACTAATTCCATATGCAAGACTGCATATGAGGAAACTACAGTGGTATCTAAATAGCCTATGGTGTCAACATTCTCAGGATCTAGAAGCAATGATCCCCATCATACCTTGCCTACAGTTAAGAGTTCCTTTGGTGGGCAGTGGCCTGCCACCTAAACAAGGGACTACCATTCACTCTACCCCCTGCTGCCCAAACCCTAACAGACGCATCAGACTATGCATGGGGGGGCTCACCTGGCAGGGAAGTGCATTCAGGGCAAATGGAACCAAAGTCAAATGCACCTGCATATCAATCAAAACGAAATGTTAGCTGTACAGAATTCTCGGACAGCTTTCAAGGGCCACATTCTTCCAGGACAATTAATGGTAAGGACGGACAGCACCACTGATTTGTGGTACATAAACAAGCAGGGGGTACCCATTCTTACCCCCTCTGCAGACTAGCCATGGCTCTGTGGAACACAGCCAAGTGCATCTAGAGGCTCATTTCCTGCCGGGAAAACTAAATACACTGGTAGACAAAGCAGAAATCTCATGGACCCACACGAATGGAAACTGGAACCAAAGATTTTCAGCATGTTGATTAACAAATGGGGGAGCCCAGATATAGACTGGTTTGCCTCCCCCCAGAACTACCAATTGGACAAATTCTGCACAAGGACTCCCCACAAACAAGTTTGGAAAGTGGATGCTCTGTCTGTCAGCTGGGAAAATCTATCAGTGTATGCCTTTCCTCCTCTCCAAAGTGCTACTAACGATCAAACAGGACAAACCAAGGATGATACTGATTGCACCAGACTGGCCACACTGGGTACTCCCTCTTGTGCAATTTGTCACTGCTGCCTCCATGGCAGCTGCCTCAGACCCCTACCCTGCTGTCACAGCAGGAGAACCAGATTCTGCACCCTCCGCTTTAAACCCTGGCAGCCTGGCTAATTTCCTAATCTCTCCATTACCATTCCTCAGTAAGCAAGTGATGGATGTCATTTTGGAGGCAAGGAGGCCTAGTACTAGAAAGTCTTATGCTGAAAAATGGAAAAGATTTTGTGCCTGGAACTAAAGTCAAGGGATGGGTACAGCAGCACCTAATTTACCTCAGATTCTTCAATATTTAACTGAGATGCTTCACAAGGGCCTTTCTTTTTCCTCCAAAATTCATGCTTCAGCCATTTCAGCTCATTACAACACAGAACCACCCCTCTTCCCTCATCCACTGCTCAAGCAGTTCCTCAGAGGGGCCAAAAACTTAACCACCCAGGAGATCCTCAACTCCAGCCAGGAACTTTGTATTGGAAAAACTCACTCTTCCTTTTTTTGAACCAGCTGCAAGTGCAGAGTTAAAATTTCTTTCTTGGAAAACAGCCTTCCTTTTAGCAATTACTTCAGCAAGAAGGGTATCTGAACTACAGGCCCTTATGCCAGTGGAGCCTTTCATCCTCTTTCATGCGGACAGGGTATCCCTCAGGACCAATCCCTCCTTCATGCCCAAGGTATCCAGTGTGGCTCTTAATCAGTCCATTCATTTGCCAACGTTTTTCTAATCCACAGAACAGAGGGGAAAGGATCATGCACTCCTTAGATGTGCACAGACAACTTAGATTTTACTACAGGACTAAACCTCAAAGGAAATCTGAATAGCTGCTGGTGGCATTTTCTGCAAGGGCAGAGTGGAAGGCTATTTCAAACCAAACCATTTCTAAATGGATAGGCCATTGCATTAATTTCTGCTGTAAGCACCATGGAAAACCTATCCCACAGGGGATTAGACCCCATTCAACCAGGGCTGCATCTACCTCTACAGCCTTTCTCAGAGGTGTACCTACCCAGGGACATCCTAGAAGCTGCTACCTGGAGTTCTGTACATACTTTCACCAAGCATTACCATTTACCAATTTTCTCTAAATCCAGAGCTGGCTTTGCCACTGCAGTCTTGCAGGGCCTTATAGCGGTTTCTAATGCTATCTTGATGCCTCCGTCCATCCTTGGCTTTGGGAATCTACCCAAATGTAATGACTGCAACAGTGACACACAAAGAACGTAGTACAGTTGTGTACACTTACCATAAATGTAGATGTTAGTGTATTCACTGTTGCAGTCCTGGTTACCCTCTCTCCAGCCCCCCCCCCCCCCGACTTCTTTTGGCTATACCTTTACTCTTTTACTGTGCTTTTGTAATGGAGTCTGCTGCATGCTTTATACCCCTGACGTCACGGAAGATGAGACAGCAACCGACGCAGGACCCAAGACTTTGATAATCAGGCTGACCTGAGGGCTACTGCAAGCAGATAACCCAAATGTGATGACTGCAGCAGTGAATACACTCAAACAGCTACATTTATGGTAAGAGTACACCAACTGTACTTTGTGGATGATGTCTTTATGTAATCCAGTGACTCCTGACACCTTTCCTCTTGCTCCTGACTCTCAAATTCCTTTTCAAAAATCCAACTGCTGACTCAGAGGTCATCTCCCAAGAACCTAAAGGAACTAAAGCAACCACAGCTAAGAATCCCACCCCCTTGGACAGGGATTCCCGAGCTTTAGACAGATGGGGTAAAAAGGTATACACTTCTGCAACTCTTTTGCCATTAGAGCACTAAATTCAGTTCCACATGCTGAAATACCAGCAACATACCATGGAAATCTCGAACAAAAAATATCTACCTTTCCTGCTTGTGCAGAAAATGAAGAATTGTGCGAGTTTATGCATTCTGCAAGCCAAGTTATTAAACACACCTTGCAATGTGGCTTTGACGCCCTCGAAACATCTCGCAGGGCAGCAGTCACTGGTTCTGTACTTGGAAGGCATGCTTGGCTTATGGAACAGACCTTGCCAGACCATGTCAAATCAAAACTATTGGACGCACCATCGATCATAGGTTCATAGGTAGGTACTAGGCTATCGGCCCAAAGGCCTACGTAAGCCTAGCCAACAAGGTTCCCGGACTTACTCCACCTAAGAAAGTTATTTTCCTGTGCCACTGTCGAGCAGAGACACAAGTGATCCTCTGGGTGTATTTCCTATTTCCCACCACTCATCAAGATTTTTCTTGAAGAGTGCTAATGAACTTTGCTTGACATAGATGGGTATCCTGTTCCAGAGTGTGGGAAGTCTCTGGGACAGGAATCTGTCCCTCCAGCATGCCCTGTTTGTGGTGACGAGGTTTATTTTCCTAGAGCTTGTAGCTCGGAGGGATTGGGATTTCTTTAGGTGTAGCATGTCCAGCAGCTCTGGGTTTGACATAGCTTTATATGTTAGGCAGAGATCACCTCTGAGTAGGCGATATGCTACGGAATAAAGCTGGAGTTTTTTGAGACTGTCACTGTAGGGCATTTGTTTGAGGCCAGTAATCCTCTTTTGTGAGGTACTTCTGTTGCCTTTCCAGCTGCTGCAGATGTCTTGTGAGGTACATTCCAAAAGGGGTGTTGTACTCTAATGGGACTGAGTGTCGAGTTGAGGGGAACAATGACCTCTTATTTCCTGGATGAGAACTCTTTTATGATGAGGTGTGCCACATAGGACTTCTGACTACTGTGGCGATGTGACTATTAAAGGAGAGACTACTGTCCACCTGGGTCCCAAGGTCTCATCACACATTCGGTGTTAAGTAGATTGCTGCTTATGTGGTTGTTCATGGGTACAGAGTTTTTACCAAAGCGGATGACACTGCACTTTTTGGCATTGAGCTTGAGGCCATAGCTCTGACACCAGGCATCTGGCTCAGCGAGGCCCTTCTGTAGAATGTTGACATAATTTGGGACTTGACTATGGTTCCTAGTTTGCAGTCATCTGCGAACTTCATTAGCCAGAGGCCTTCTGTGTCAGCTTGTACTTCAGAGAAGTAGATACCAAACAAGAGAGGTCCAAGGACTGAACCCTGTGGTACTCCACTTGTCACTGGTTTGAGATCAGATTTGGAGTCTGCAAATTTTACAGTGTGGGTTCTGTCAGTGAGCCAGTTGGCAAGCCCATCTTGTGACGTAGGGATTTATACCTAGTTTAGTGAGTTTAGCTATAATTCCAGAATGGGGGGGTGGTGTCGAAAGCCTTGGCAAGGTCAAGATAGGCTGTGTGAACCCCCTTACCCTCATCTACGGCTTTGGTGAGTGCCTCAAAGTCGTCGATCAGGTTCAGGAGGCATGATCTGCCTTTCACAAACCCGAACTGGGTGGGATCCAGAGTTTGGAAGTTACCGATGTCTTTGTTTGACTTCCATGATACGTTCCATGGCCTTGCAGACCAGGCTCATTAGGCTAATAAAGTGAATGTTTGGCACCAAGGCAGAAGGGGTCTTGAAAAAGATGGAAGAAAAAGCTAAATCTATGCAAACAGACTTCTTACAGGTCCAGTAGGTATTGCCCCAGCAGGCACTGGTCCTTTTCGGCCTCCTCCAGGCCAACTTAGCCAAGGCCTAGGGCAAGCAGACCCCCAACAGCAGTCCCCAGGGAATGCAGAAATCTAAGCAATGGAGTTCCTCCACTTCAAAAACAGGGAGTTCTAAGCCACCCCCTTATCAAAAGACCTTTATGTGCCCCTAGGAGGAAAACTCTCATCCCATGCAAACAACTGGGCCACTATTACTAATGACCGATGGATCCAGGGATACAAATTTTATTTCCACAGTCTGCCAACCCCAAAAGTGTTCCCAAAACTTCCTCCAAACCAGTGGGCTGTGGCCAAAAAACATCCATTCCCTGGTCTCCATGAGGGCAATATAGCTGTTCCTGCAGATCAGATAGTCCAAGGTTTCTATTCCAGGCTTTTCCTGGTACCCAGAAAAGAGTGCACCTGTTGCCCAATCCTCTATCAATTCTAAACACCTTCCTGGTGATACCAAAATTCAAAATGCTCACCCTCCAGCAGCTTCTTCCTATGTTTTCCGAGGCTGCTTGGTTAGCCACCCTAGACCTAAATGAGGCCTACCTACACATATCAGTCAGGGAATCTTGCAGGAAATATCTATGTTTCAGGGCAGGATCTATGCACTTGCAGTTCTCTGCGCTTCCCTTTGGCTTATCCACTGCTCCCAGAGTTTACACAAAATGCCTGGCTCCAGCCATTGCTTTTTGCTGGCAAAAATTCAAATTTACCCTACTTAGATGACTGCCTAATTCAGGCAGGAAAAGCTGTTGTAGCACTTTACCTTTAAGGACCTACTGACCTCCCTGGAGTATACTATAAACAAAAAGAAATTAAAAACTAGTCCCCACTCAAAAAATTGTATTTCTGGGAGCAAGCCTGGACACAGCATTCCAGATGGCATTCTTTACTCCTGAAAAACAAGCCTACCTGACAGGCTACTTCTCTGTACTAGCCACCAGAACCCCGTTATCCACAAAGAAAATCCTGCAAGCTCTAGGGCTCATGGCCTCCTGCATTCTAATCATTCCATATGCCAGACAGCATATGAGGAAACTACAGTGGTACCTAAAATGCCTTTGGTGTCAACACACTCAAGTCCTGGAAACTATCATACCTATGATACCCTGTCTAAGGAAAGGTTCTTTGGGGGGCAGCAGCATGCAACCACAACAAGGGTCTTACCTTCTCACAATCCCATGCCACCCAGACCCTCACCACAATTGCTTTTTTTCGGTTCCAAAGAAAACCCAAGGACCTCTGGCCCATTTTGGATCTAAGTTTCCTAAATAGTTTTGGCAAAAAAGAAAACGCCCTGGTTTTAGAATGGTCTCTGTGTAGTCTTTCATTCTGTCTTCAGAAGAAAGAATGGATGTGCTGTATAAATCTTCAGGATGCTTGCCTTCACATTAGAGAGAGTCCAGGAGATTTCTGCACTTGTGGTTCAGAGCCCCGCCTTTTGGTCTTATCTCAGCCTCTAGGGCTAGGGTGTTCACCAAATACACTGTGATAGTAGCCACTTCTCCATCTTAAGGGATTCAGAATTTTCCCATACCTAAATGACTGGTTCCTGGCTGCCTCTTCCAAGGAGTCTCTTCAAGCAAAAGATTGTCTGCTTCACCTTTGTGCTTCTGTAGGTATTTCAGTAAACTTAAGTCAAGTATGATTCCCACTCAGCATCTAGTCTTTCATGGCTGTCACTTGTAATAGCTGTAATCTCTCGTCCACAGGACAGAATTTTGTTTGAAAGCTGCAGTATGAAATCTGGTGGAGTTCGCTCATCCTCGGGCGTGGTGGATATTGAGAGATGTTCTTCATTCCACATTGCTGCAGTCCTAACTATTGGGTAGTCCGCTGTCCAGTCGGCCCGAATACCAAAGTATATGGCTGACGTCGGTCACGGCGCATTAGACTGACGTCAGTACGTCAGGGTACTAATGCGCATGACCGACGTCATATCCTCAGTCTTTTTTGCCGCATGGTCCGATGCAGAAGCAATTTTGCGAGTGCAGGTTGGCGTTCTGAAAGTTTCTGAAGTCAGAGTTTCAGACCGAATCAAAGTTGGCTAAGTACCCCGTTGGGGAATATTTTGTTTTTTCTTGCCTCAGTATTTAACCGGATGTCAGAAAAAGTGAATAACTGTATTTCTTGTGGGAAACAGATACCTCATAGGGATTACCATACTTTGTGTATACCTTGTTTAGGGCCTGAGCACGACGTTGTTGGATGCCGCTCTTGTGCTAGATTTAACAAACGCACTATTAAGAGAAGGTTAGACTGTGCCAGGTTAGTGTTTGGGAAGCGTAATTATAAAATGCCGTCGGATGCTCCGACGCCGGCTTCGGCTAAAAGCGCAAGGACAAAGCAGCAAAGCCTAGAGTGGAAGAACCGACAGTCCCAGATGTCGGTTCTTTAGAGGGCTCAGTGGAGCCGGAGGTTTTGCCAGGTGTTTCTTTGGAGTCTCAGGGAGAGACTTTACTGTTACAGGATGTATCCTCTCAGGAAGTAGGCCAGACTGAGGGGGCTTCTCAGGTGGCTGTTCTTCCTTCTCTTCCTAAGGTGGTTAGAGCCTCCCTTCTGTTTCCAAGGCTTCTTTGGGGCAGGCCAAGTTTTGCTTCAGTGGGGGTTTCCTAGTGCTTCAGGGTCTTTGCCTAAGAAACATATGCTTAAAATGGCAGAGGATTTGATTACTATGATAAGGGGTTCTATGCCCCCTCCTGATAAGAGGCCTAGGGTGGAACCTGAGTTTGAGAATTTTGAGCAATGCTCGGAGGCTTCTGAGTCTTCGGCTGAAGACTTGCAGGAGTTCCCTCCTTATTCTGATTCTGATGTGGATGATTCTACTCCTTCAGCTTCTCCTCCTGAGGATTTTTCATTTTCAGAGACTCTGCATTCCATGAGGGAGCATTTTAAATGGGAAGGGCAAGATTTCTCTGATTCCAGGAAAAGGCTTAGGGAATTCTTGTTTTACCCCAGCATAGGCCTTTAGCTATACCTCCTGTTTTGAATGTGGTGGAAGATGTTTTGCAGAGGCTTCCCTGAATCCTGATTCTTTGCCTCCTGCCCCAGTTAAACCGGATAGGTATTATAGGGTGCCTGACGCTCATAAGTATCTTTTAAGAGTCCTAGGGCAGACCCGAAACTGTCTCTCAGGGGCCTAAAGGTGTGAAGGCCTCAGTTGTTAAAAATCCTGTCCCTCCTGATAAAGAGGCAAGGGCTTTGGATAGATGGGGAAAGAAAGTGTATACTACTTCCACTTTAGCCATGAGGCGTTGAATTGTCAGTTTCACATGTTAAAATATCAGAATTATCTTCTTTCACAGTTGAAATCTAAGGTGGATGCTCTGGCGGAAGGTATTGAGTGTAAAGAGTTGCAGGATTTAGTTCATGTGTCTGAACAAGTGGGTAAACATTCCTTGCAATGTGGTTTTGATGCTGTGCAGGCCTCCTCCAGGGTGGCTGCCACTGGTTCTGTTCTTCGTAGGCACGCCTGGTTGAGAGATCAGAACTTAGCTGAGCATGTTAAGACAAGGATTTTGGATGCTCCTTTACAGTCTGATGTGTTGTTTGGTTCGCCTGTGGAAGCAGTTTTAAAGAAAATGGAGGACAAGGCTAAGTCTATGCAAACTGTTAAGGATTTTTGCAGGTGCAGCCTCCAGTTTAGTAGAAATTGGCCTACTAAGGGGTGGACTTATCCTGCTTATGATTCCCAGTCTAGGGGTAGGTCTAGACGTGGTAGGGGCAGAGCTCAAGGTTCTTTTAGGCCTAGGACAGGGAGTTCACCTGCTCAGACTTCTGGTGAGGGCAGGGGTCAGTCCTTTCGTAAGCAGACCCAATGACCTGCCTTTTCAGCTGCCAGTACCTTCTCGCCTGGCGGCACCTCTAGGAGGAAGGCTGTCTCTTTTCAAAGAAAATTGGGATTTAATTACCCAAGACAAATGGGTTCTGGATATCATTCACCACGGTTACAGGTTTTATTTCCATACCTTGCCTCCTTTCAAAGGCATGCCAGACATTCCTCCTCTACAAAGAACAGAGGCTCGCAGACAAATTTCTCTGTTACTCCAAATAGGAGCCATTCAGTCAGTTCCTGTGCCAGAAAGGGGCCTAGGATTTTATTCTCGCCTGTACATAGTACCAAAGAAGGGGTACACGTGGAGACCAATTTTGGATTTATCTATCCTCAACACTTATCTGGACATTCCAAAGTTCAAAATGTTGACGTTACAACAGCTTTTACCTCTGCTGGGCAAAGACCACTGGATGGTAACTTTAGATCTCAAGGAAGCTTACCTTCATGTGCCTATAAGACTAAGTTGCAGAAAGTATCTGCGTTTTCGAGCTGGAAATTCTCATTATCAGTTCTCTGCATTGCCCTTTGGCCTATCTACTGCGCCCAGAGTATTCACAAAGGTTCTGGCTCCAGTGATAGCTTACTTCAGGCTAAAAGGAATTCAAATCTATCCTTACTTGGACGACTGCCTGATTCTGGCTCAAGAAAAGGAAGACCTTCTACAGCATTTGGAATATGTCATAGCAGTGCTAAGATGCCTAGGGTATTCTGTGAACGAAATAAAGTCCAGTCTAGTACCCTCTCAAGACATGTGCTTTCTGGGTGTGAGACTGAATACAGCAGCCCAGATGGCCTTTCTACCCCGGACAAACAAAAGAATCTTTCCAGTTACTTCCATCAATTATCTCTTCAGTCCGGGCTGACTGCAAGGACAGTCCTTCAAGCCTTAGGGTTCATGGCATCTTGTATTCTGGTGCTTCCCAATGCCAAACTGCATATGAGGAAGCTACAATGGTATCTCAAAATCTATGGACACAGCACTGCCAGGATTTGGACACTGTCATTCAAATAATACCTTGCATTCAAAAGGAATTTTTGTGGTGGGCTCAGGAATGTCACCTAAACAAGGGACTCTCTGTGACCCGGCCAGAGGCAAGTCAGATTCTAACGACAGATGCCTCAGACATTGCTTGGGGAGCTCATCTAGATGGAAAGTGGATACAAGACAAGTGGCCTGCCAGACTACAGCATCTACATATCAACATGAAAGAGATGTTAGCAGTCCAGTTTGCATTAATGGCTTTCAAGGAGTTACTTCTTGCAGGGCAGGTGTTGATTCTAACAGACAACACAACTGTCATGTGGTACATCAACAAACAAGGGGGAACACATTCTTACCCATTGTGCAGGCAAGCAATGATTTTATGGGAGACTGCGCTCAGCTTGCAACTAACTCTTCAGGCAAGGTTTCTGCGGGAGCACAGAACTCCTTAGCAGATGTGTTAAGCAGACAAATCATGGATCCCCACAGTGGAAACTGGATCTTCATGTATTTCAAAAATTGACAGTGTCATGGGGAACTCCAGACATAGATCTGTTCGCTTCTCCACTAAACCACCAGCTGCCAAAGTTTTGCAGAAGGATTTCATCACACAGCTTGGAAAGTGGATGCTCTTTCTTTCAGTTGGAAAAATCTTCATGTGTATGCCTTTCCACCTCTGCCTCTTCTCCCAAAGGTGCTTCTAAAGGTCAGACAAGACAAGCCAAGGATGATTTTAATAGCTCCAGATTGGCCTCGGCAGCACTGGTACCCATTACTGAGGAGTCTGGTAAGGAAGCCTCCATGGCCTTTACCCTTGATTCCACACCTATTGTCTCAGAGGGACGGTCATCTGCTCAATGTCAAGCTTCAAACTCTTCATCTAACAGCCTGGCATATTCTGTTTTGAAAGACAGCAGGTCTCAACTTCCTCAACAGGTTTTAAATGTGATTATGGAAGCCAGAAGACCTAGTACAAGGAAAGTTTATGCAGAAAAATGGAAGAGATTTTTATTTTGGACTGCAGCACAGAATTTGGAGATTTCGGAGCCTAATTTGAGTGTGGCTCTTCAATATCTTACTGAGTTATTGGACAAAGGTTTGTCTTTCTCTTCCATTAAGATTCATGCTGCAGCAATTTCAGCTCACTATGATTGTGACCCACCATTGTTTTCACATCCTTTATTCAAGCAATTTCTTAGGGGCAAAGAATATAAGACCCCCGTAGAGCTCCTACTCCTGCTTGGGATCTCAATTTTGTGTTGGAGAAACTTACTCTACAACCTTTTGAGCCTGCAGCTACTGCTGACCTGAAATACTTGTCATGGAAGACTGCTTTTTTGTTGGCCATTACTTCTGCAAGAAGGGTTTCTGAGTTACAGGCCCTTATGGCGGTTGAGCCTTTTTTGATTTTCATAAGGATAGGGTATCATTACGTACTAATCCTTCCTTTATGCCTAAGGTGGTTTCTAGTGTGGCTTTGAACCAAACTATTCATTTGCCTACTTTCTATGCAGATCCCCAAAATAAAGGGGAAAAGATTTTGCACACTTTAGATGTACACAGGCAATTGCGTTATTATTTAAGCAGGACTAAGGATTTTAGAAAGTCTCAGCAGTTGTTTGTTTCTTTTGCTTTGAGTTCGCAGGGCAAGCCTGTGTCAAAACAAACTATTTCTAGGTGGATTGGGTTTTGCATTGCATTTTGTTATTCCCATCATGGCAAAGAGATTCCAGCTGGGATTAGGCCTCATTCCACTAGGGCTACTGCCACTTCAACAGCATTTCTAAGGGGGGTGGCAACTAAGGATATTTTGGAGGCAGCTACTTGGAGTTCAGTGCATACTTTCTCTAAGCATTACCACCTTCCTCTCTACTCTAAGTCTAGGGCTGGTTTTGCCACAGCTATTTTGCAAGGCATGTTATCAGCTACTGCGTCCTTATGATTTGCCAGCCTCCCTTACCTCTGCTTTGGGATTCTACCCAATAGTTAGGACTGCAGCAATGTGGAATGAAGAACATAGTACAGTTTTGTACCTACCATAAATGTAGATGTTCGAGGATCCACATTGCTGCAGTCCAATTTACCCTCCCTCCTTCCCCTCTGTGTTTAGGGGTGGTTGTGTAGGTGAGATTATATTCTGGTACCTTTGTATATATTGTATATGTTTCTGGTGCAGGTATGTTTGGTGTGTTTTGGTTTTGGCCTTGTCTTTTTGGGGTCTTCTGACATCTGGGGCAAGAAAAGACTGAGGATATGACGTCGGTCATGCGCATTAGTACCCTGACGTACTGACGTCAGTCTAATGCGCCGTGACCGACGTCAGCCATATACTTTGGTATTCGGGCCGACTGGACAGCGGACTACCCAATAGTTAGGACTGCAGCAATGTGGATCCTCGAACATCTACATTTATGGTAGGTACAAAACTGTACTTTTTGGAACACATGGTATTTCTGATGCAATTTGAGAATTCTACAATGGCTACTCCAGTCTCTGTGGTCTCTAGTAAGATTCCTTGTCTCAACCCATCAGGATAATTTAGTCATGCAGCACTCTTCTGTACTGGTGGCTTTATTCTCCTGAAAGTTGCAAGCAGGCTTTGCCAGGTCCCTTCTCCAGTAGTAACTGTAACCACGGATGCATCCTGTCAGATTGGGGGAGGGGATATTACAAAAGATCAGTCCAAGGGTTTTGGTCTGACTCAAGCTTATTTTCATGTAAAATGTCCTATAGATGAGTGTAGTTTTCCTTGTAGGACCTACAGGACTGCCTCACTCTGGGAGTGAAAAACATACAGATGGACAATAACAGTAGTCTGGTACATAATCAAGGAGAAATATGGTTCTATCCGTTTTGTCACAATGAGCAATGGCTTCTCTCCCATTTCTGACTCCAACATACATACCTGGAAGGTTGAATGATCTCATAGAAGGTTCAGTGGGAACTTCTTCTTGCCTTAACAGTAGTCCCTGAAATCCAGCAAATGCAGAGATGAAGTTCATTTGCTGAGACAAACCTTGCTGAGACCAAACAGAACACAGTGCAGTGATTCATTTTTTCCTCGCCAAGGAAAGAATCACAAGAAACTTTGTCAAATCGTTTACCTCTGTCTACTTTATGCACATCTCCTATATCATTCTTGACCAAGTTCATACAGAAAGCCATTTGATGCAAGTCCACAGTCTGTCTTGCCTCATTTGGGGTCCAGACAGCTGTGCCCCCCCCCCCAATCTTGCCTGAAGGAGCCACCTTGGTTCCTCAGTCCACTGCTGTATCTCATCACACACCCTTTTGGGGAACCTCACCCAGACATTTCCAATCTGAAACTAACCACGTGGTTTAGCCAATTCAAATGATGGCATAGGATTCCTCCCTTTTTGCTGACAGTCTACATCTCAAGAATCTTCCACACGCAAGTTGTATTACATTAAATAGAAAATATTTGATATTTGGGCAGAATCTCCAACATAGAATAATTTATCATCCGTGGGAGACTTGACTAGGTTTATCTTCCATGTTTTCTTCCAGATCCAGCTTCTCCATTATTAAGGTACAGTTGGCAGCTATTTCCTCCTCTCACATTGGCTTTTAAGACTCTTGGCTTCTCATAAGTTAAAGCCTTTATAAAAGGTACATTCCATTTCTGGTCCTCTATAAAGGATCTCATGGGATTTTGTGTTGGAAGTGATGTCCAAACCTCCGTTTGACCTAACCACATCTGCAGAGTTAAGTTCTTATGGAAAACCATCTTTTGTGTCCGTCACTTCGGCTAAGTGGATTTTAGAACTGCATGCTTTATCTTCTGTTCTTCAAATCCTATTTCGTAAGGATAGGATTACTCTGAGAACCAACCCCTCCTTTCTTCCAAAGGTGGCTTCTGAGACCAATTTTTCACAGTCCATACATTTTCCAGTGTGTTTTCCTGAGCTACTAAAACAAAGGGAAATGGATTTTATATGCATAGGAAGCTTTGTTTTCATCTAAGGAGCCATGTAGATTACCTGCAGCCTTTCAGGTTTCTCTCTTGGATGACATTTGCCAGGCAGCTACTTGCTCTTCTGCTCATACCTTTGTAAAGTGTCAGAAGTTGCACTGCGTTGCCAGAGCTTCCATCCTAGAGAGTCTCCTGATGTTCTTCATTCCACATTGCTGCAGTCCTAACTATTGGGTAGTCCGCTGTCCAGTCGGCCCGAATACCAAAGTATATGGCTGACGTCGGTCAGGGCGCATTAGACTGACGTCAGTACGTCAGGGTACTAATGCGCATGACCGACGTCATATCCTCAGTCTTTTTTGCCGCATGGTCCGATGCAGAAGCAATTTTGCGAGTGCAGGTTGGCGTTCTGAAAGTTTCTGAAGTCAGAGTTTCAGACCGAATCAAAGTTGGCTAAGTACCCCGTTGGGGAATATTTTGTTTTTTTCTTGCCTCAGTATTTAACCGGATGTCAGAAAAAGTGAATAACTGTATTTCTTGTGGGAAACAGATACCTCATAGGGATTACCATACTTTGTGTATACCTTGTTTAGGGCCTGAGCACGACGTTGTTGGATGCCGCTCTTGTGCTAGATTTAACAAACGCACTATTAAGAGAAGGTTAGACTGTGCCAGGTTAGTTTTTGGGAAGCGTTGTAATTATAAAATGCCGTCGGAGGCTCCGCCGCCGCCAAAAGCGCAAGGACAAAGCAGCAAAGCCTAGAGTGGAAGAACCGACAGTCCCAGACGTCGGATCTTTAGAAGGCTCAGTGGAGCCGGAGGTTTTGCCAGGTGTTTCTTTGGAGTCTCAGGGAGAGACTTTACTGTTACAGGATGTCTCCTCAGGAAGTAGGCCAGGCTGAGGGGGCTTCTCAGGTGGCTGTTCTTCCCTCTCTTCCTAAGGTGGTTAGGGCCTCCCCTTCTGTTTCCAAGGCTTCTTTGAGAGGCAGGCCAAGTTTAACTTCAGTGGGAGTTTCTCCTAGTGCTTCAGGGTCTTTGCCTAAGAAACATATGCTTAAAATGGCAGAGGATTTGATTACTATGATTAGAGGTTCTATGCCCCCTCCTGATAAGAGGCCTAGGGTGGAACCTGAGTTTGAGAGTTTTGAGCAATGTTCGGAGGCTTCTGAGTCTTCGGCTGAAGACTTGCAGGAGTATCCTCCTTATTCTGATTCTGATGTGGATGATTCTACTCCTTCAGCTTCTCCTCCTGAGGATTTTTCATTTTCAGAGACTCTGCATTCCATGAGGGAGCATTTTAAATGGGAAGGTCAAGATTTCTCTTGATTCCAGGAAGAGGCTTAGGGAATTCTTGTTTTTACCCCAGCATATAGGCCTTTAGCTATACCTCCTGTTCTGAATGTGGTGGAAGATGTTTTTGCAGAGGCTTCCCTCAATCCTGATTCTTTGCCTCCTGCCCCAGTTAAACCGGATAGGTACTATAGGGTGCCTGAAGCTCATAAGTATCTTTTTAAGAGTCCTAGGGCAGACCCGGAAACTGTCTCTCAGGGGCCTAAAGGTGTGAAGGCCTCTGTTGTTAAAAATCCTGTTCCTCCTGATAAAGAGGCTAGGGCTTTGGATAGATGGGGAAAGAAAGTGTATACTACTTCCACTTTAGCCATGAGGGCGTTGAATTGTCAGTTTCACATGTTAAAATATCAGAATTATCTCCTTTCACTATTGAAATCTAAGGTGGATGCTCTGGCAGAAGGTATTGAGTGTAAAGAGTTGCAGGATTTAGTTCATGTGTCTGAACAGGTGGGTAAACATTCCTTGCAATGTGGTTTTGATGCTGTGCAGGCCTCCTCGAGGGTGGCTGCCACTGGTTCTGTTCTTCGTAGGCATGCCTGGTTGAGAGATCAGAATTTAGCTGAGCATGTTAAAACAAGGATTTTGGATGCTCCTTTGCAGTCTGATGTGTTTGGTTCGCCTGTGGAAGCAGTCTTAAAGAAAATGGAGGACAAGGCTAAGTCTATGCAAACTGTTAAGGATTTTTGCAGGTGCAGCCTCCAAGTTTAGTAGAAATTGGCCTACTAAGGGATGGACTTATCCTGCTTATGATTCCCAGTCTAGGGGTAGGTCTAGACGTGGTAGGGGCAGAGCTCAAGGTTCTTTTAGGCCTAGGACAGGAGTTCCCCTGCTCAGGATTCTGGTCAGGGCAGGGGTCAGTCCTTCGTAAGCAGACCCAATGACCTGCCTTTTCAGCTGCCAGTACATTCTCGCCTGGCAGCACCTTTGGGAGGAAGGCTGTCTCTTTTCAAAGAAAATTGGGATTTAATTACCCAAGACAGATGGGTTCTGGATATCATTCACCACGGTTACAGGTTTTATTTCCATACCATGCCTCCTTTCAAAGGCATGCCAGACATTCCTCCTCTACAAAGACAAGAGGCTCACAAGCAAATTTCTCTGTTGCTCCACATAGGGGCCATTCAGCCAGTTCCTGTGCCAGAAAGGGGCCTAGGATTTTATTCTCGCCTATTCCTAGTACCGAAGAAGGGGAACACGTGGAGGCCAATTTTGGATTTATTTATCCTCAACACTTATCTGGACATTCCCAAGTTCAAAATGTTGACGTTACAACAGCTTTTACCTCTGCTGGGCAAGGATCACTGGATGGTAACTTTAGATCTCAAGGAAGCTTACCTTCATGTGCCTATAAGACTAAGTTGCAGGAAGTATCTGCGTTTTCGAGCTGGAAATTCTCATTATCAGTTCTCTGCATTGCCCTTTGGCTTATCCACTGCCCAGAGTATTCACAAAGGTTCTGGCTCCAGTGATAGCTTACTTCAGGCTAAAAGGAATTCAAATCTATCCTTACTTGGACGACTGCCTGATTCTAGCTCAAAAGGAAGACCTTCTACAGCATTTGGATTATGTCATAGCAGTGCTAAGATGCCTAGGGTATTCTGTGAACGAAATAAAGTCCAGTCTAGTACCCTCTCAAGACATGTGCTTTCTGGGTGTGAGACTGAATACAGCAGCCCAGATGGCCTTTTTAACCCGGACAAACAAAAGAATCTTTCCAGTTACTTCCATCAACTATCTCTTCAGTCCGGGCTGACTGCAAGGACAGTCCTTCAAGCCTTAGGGTTCATGGCATCTTGTATTCTGGTGCTTCCCAATGCCAAACTGCATATGAGGAAGCTGCAATGGTATCTCAAAAATGTATGGACACAGCACTGCCAGGATTTGGACACTGTCATTCAAATAATACCTTGCATTCAAAAGGAATTTTTGTGGTGGGCTCAGGAATGTCACCTAAACAAGGGACTCTCTGTGACCTGGCCAGAGGCGAGTCAGATTCTGACGACAGATGCCTCAGACATTGCTTGGGGAGCTCATTTAAATGGAAAGTGGATACAAGACAAGTGGCCTGCCAGACTACAGCATCTACATATCAACATGAAAGAGATGTTAGCAGTCCAGTTTGCATTAATGGCTTTCAAGGAGTTACTTCTTCCAGGGCAGGTGTTGATTCTAACAGACAACACAACTGTCATGTGGTACATCAACAAACAAGGGGGAACACATTCTTACCCATTGTGCAGGCAAGCAATGATTTTATGGGAGACTGCGCTCAGCTTGCAACTAACTCTTCAGGCAAGGTTTCTGCCGGGAACACAGAACTCCTTAGCAGATGTGTTAAGCAGACAAATCATGGATCCCCACGAGTGGAAACTGGATCTTCATGTATTTCAGAATTGACAGTGTCATGGGGAACTCCAGACATAGATCTGTTTGCTTCTCCACTAAACCACCAGCTGCCAAAGTTTTGCACAAAGAGGTTTCATCACACAGCTTGGAAAGTGGATGCTCTTTCTTTCAGTTGGAAAAATCTTCATGTGTATGCATTTCCACCTCTGCCTCTTCTCCCAAAGGTGCTTCTAAAGGTCAGACAAGACAAGCCAAGGATGATTTTAATAGCTCCAGATTGGCCTCGGCAGCACTGTTACCCATTACTGAGGAGTCTGGTAAGGAAGCCTCCATGGCCTTTACCCTTGATTCCACACCTGTTGTCTCAGAGGGACGGTCACCTGCTCAATGTCAAGCTTCAATCTCTTCATCTAACAGCCTGGCATATTCTGTTTTGAAAGACAGCAGGTCTCAACTTCCTCAACAAGTTTTAAATGTGATTATGGAAGCCAGAAGACCTAGTACAAGGAAAGTGTATGCAGAGAAATGGAAGAGATTTTTATTTTGGAGTGCAGCAAACAATTTGGAGATTTCTGAGCCTAATTTGAGTGTGGCTCTTCAATATCTTACTGAGTTATTGGACAAAGGTTTGTCTTTCTCTTCCATTAAGATTCATGCTGCAGCAATTTCAGCTCACTATGATTGTGACCCACCATTGTTTTCGCATCCTTTGTTCAAGCAATTTCTTAGAGGGGCAAAGAATATAAGACCCCCACGTAGAGCTCCTACTCCTGCTTGGGATCTCAA
Organism: Protopterus annectens; assembly: GCF_019279795.1. Classification (NCBI taxonomy): domain Eukaryota; kingdom Metazoa; phylum Chordata; order Ceratodontiformes; family Protopteridae; genus Protopterus; species Protopterus annectens. The sequence goes on along the minus strand of NC_056735.1, from coordinate 1,479,424,696 downwards.
TTTTGTGTTGGAGAAACTTACTCTACAACCTTTTGAGCCTCGCTACTGCTGAATTGAAATATTTGTCATGGAAGACTGCTTTTTTGTTGGCCATTACTTCTGCAAGAAGGGTTTCTGAGTTGCAGGCCCTTATGGCGGTAGAGCCTTTTTTGATTTTTCATAAGGATAGGGTATCTTTACGTACTAATCCTTCCTTTATGCCTAAGGTTGTTTCTAGTGTGGCTTTAAACCGAACTATTCATTTGCCTACTTTTTATGCAGATCCCCAAAATAAAGGGGAAAAGATTTTGCACACTTTAGATGTACACAGGCAATTGCGTTATTATTTGAGCAGGACTAAGGATTTTAGGCAGTCTCAGCAGTTGTTTGTTTCTTTTGCTTTGGGTTCGCAGGGCAAGCCTGTGTCAAAACAAACTATTTCTAGGTGGATTGGGTTTTGCATTGCATTTTGTTATTCCCATCATGGCAAGGAGATTCCAGCTGGAATTAGGCCTCATTCCACTAGGGCTACTGCCACTTCTACAGCATTTCTAAGGGGTGGCCACTAAGGATATTTTGGAGGCAGCTACTTGGAGTTCAGTGCATACTTTCTCTAAGCATTATCACCTTCCTCTCTACTCTAAGTCTAGGGCTGGTTTTGCCACAGCTATTTTGCAAGGCATGTTGTCAGTTTCTGCTTCCTTATGATTTGCCAGCCTCCCTTACCTCTGCTTTGGGATTCTACCCAATAGTTAGGACTGCAGCAATGTGGAATGAAGAACATAGTACAGTTTTGTACCTACCATAAATGTAGATGTTCGAGGATCCACATTGCTGCAGTCCAATTCTCCCTCCTTCCCTCTGTGTTTAAGGGTGGTTGTGTAGGTGAGGTTATATTCTGGTAATTTTGTATATATTGTACATATTTTTGGTGCAGGTATGTTTGGAATTTTTGGTTTTGGCCTTAGCTTTTCAGGGTCTTCTGACATCTGGGGCAAGAAAAGACTGAGGATATGACGTTGGTTATGCGCATTAGTACCCTGACGTACTGACGTCAGTCTAATGCGCCCTGACCGACGTCAGCCATATACTTTGGTATTCGGGCCGACTGGACAGCGGACTACCCAATAGTTAGGACTGCAGCAATGTGGATCCTCGAACATCTACATTTATGGTAGGTACAAAACTGTACTTTTTGAGGCCACCCAGGAATCGCATATCTGGATATTCTGGCCTTTATGCTGTATTGGGCAGATTGGATGAATTGTAGCATTATGGTGATTACATTATCCTTTCATCCCGGTCTGTCTATCTGGTATGACATCTGCCCTCCTTCCCCCTGCCAGTTTTGTAGGATCTGAAGGACCTTGTTTCTGAATCTAAGACAGTACAAATGTGCTTTGGTTTAGGTACCAAACTCTGAGATAGTCTGGGAGGAGCAGGGTATTCTAAGTATAAAATAAATAAATAAAATTAGGAAGAGCTTGAGGCTAGAACAGTAAATTGGCCAGATCTGATCTGCACAGGAGCTTGAGGGACCCATGTATCAACCAGACTGGGATGAAACCCTCTCATGTTGAGTACATAACTTTTGTTTATATATCTATTAAAAATAGAGTAGTAATGTAGATTAAAAAAAAAAAACTTTCCAATAAAAAATGCTTTATTTTTGTGATCATTAAAGGGACACTAAGTCTAAAATTCTGACCTAAAGAAACTTGACCTGATACCTCCCAGTTATCACCCACTTAGCACATCAACCCTACTTCTGGTTTCAGTTTACATTATCCAGCCGTGTTTTCATTCCCTCTGGTAAACTAACTTAATATTCAGTTCCTGTCAAAGCTTTCAATCCCTGATCACTGGGAAATGAGATTATTACATTTTGTGTTTGTGGTCGGGGTGGTTAGGCAAGTGTTTATTTTTATGAACTTGTCAAAAAAAATATTTTAGTTGTGCAGCTCTTTAATTCCTTCATTGATTCTGCAGACCGTAACTGAGAGTTAGGCAAAATAGTACAGTTTAGTGAATTCATACCAATTCTTTGCAAGCTCTTGACATATTCCCTTTACTCTGTGGTAAAGCAATCTCAGAATTAGTATGTAATACAATTAGTATGTAATACTCTGGTTACCATAATGTAAGCTTCCACTGAGACAGTAAATTTTGGACTGTGTTTAAAATGAATTTGTTAGTCTTGCATGTTTTTACAGCAGTTCAGAAAACTTACACTTGGCTAGTATTCAGCAATCAAAAGACAACATGAGACTGCTTCTACCACTTTTAGAAACTTGCATCATTCTGATGCTTTCTACAGAGCATGTGGCAGTCATGCATGACATCATAGCACTTTGCTATCATTCAGAAATCTGCTCAAAATAAAATATGAAATAACAGGAAACAATCATTCTAGCTTTGCATTGCTCATATGCTTTCCTGTAAGGTAGTAAAATTCCTAAAAGGCTACTTTTCTTTGAGGATAAAAATCACAGGTAAAACTAATAAATGACTGAGTTGCTGCGAGTATAACTGTAATTTGAGGTGGAATTTGACTAAGGCCATTGAAACTTCCTGTAGGCCCCCCCCCCCCAAAAAAAAAAAAAAAAAGCTGGGGCATGCTCAAAGCTAGACTGAAAATGTAAACAAATACCAGAATCAAAACAAAAATCTCTGGGACTATCCCTTTAATTTGTTCAAAAAGTAGTAGTTTAAACTTTAATGATTCTGGCTGAAAATTTCTCTAACTTTTGTGTATGCAAGGAAGCACAGCATGATCACCTGCCATCAAATTCTGCTGATGGGGCGCTGGCAAGTATATGATGGAGGAACACAGAAATCAGCTGTTGTATCGATGAATGGTCAGACACCTCATTGTTGTGTGTAAAATGTTGGGGGGGGTTCTTGTTGATTAACATTTACATGCAGTTGAGACTCAAACTTAATTTAGCAGAAAAGTGGTTACTTATAGTTCCAAGTAATATGTTAAATTGAGAGTGGACCAAACAATGTCAGTAGTCCTACATGGGAGTATTGCTTTAGCAAGGACACTGCAAGTATTCCCACTGCACTTCCATGGGTAAGCAAGAATTTAGTTTATTTTTAATTCTCTGTTTATGAAAATTTACTTCACCTAAAGATGAATATGTTGTCATGGGTCCATTTTCAAGTTACAGCCAAGTCTTTGCACTTGAAATTCAGAGACCCTTCAGTATCCTAGCAGAAGTTAAAGTACAGGTTTGAGGAACCATACATTTTTAAGGGCATAATCCATAGTAGCCAAATCCCCCAAAAGTTTTCAGAATTCACTTTAAATTCTTTGAATTTCTTGGAAAAAATTCTGGTGGACTTGTTTTGAAAAGTAGATGTCAGAAGCTGTATTGTTTACACTGTGGCATAATCATAATTAAAACTGAGTCGCATTGTTTTATATTTCCAGCAACAATCCCGTTGTTCTTGGACCCAACAACACAAACCTACCAAGAATAATGTCCATCATTGCTGATGGCATAGCTCATGAAGCAGTTAAACAAGAAGATGGATGTAGCAAACGGCTAGCAAATGTTGTTCGGCAAGTGCAGGTAAGTTCATTTTCAAATGTTTCCATTTAGGCGAGAACGTTAAGAGGAAAAATGTAGTGTTTTGTCAAATGTTGGCAGATGTTTTATGTTCTTTAGGTGAAAAACATGGTATTGTGTAATTTTGTGCTACAGCAGTATGGCCAGCCTGCTGCATCCCTATAGTTACTAAAGGTGTTGAATGTAATCACGTGTACTTCGAAATGGTAATTAGGTGCACTTTGTTTTAACAATGGACCTTTTTAGAGGCAGGGAAGACTGGGTTCAAAGCTTTCGCAGCTTTGATTTTGTTTGAGGGCTTTCAACAAAACAGTTTTGTAAGATGTGACATAGGCTCAAATGGATACGACAAAAAAGCAACTATATAAATTTCAACCTGCCAGACAGTGTATCCATGCAACACAAGCTGGAACTAGACATTTAACAAAGGTATTATACATAGAAAGTTGGAATATGTTTTTTAATACAGTGATACTTTAATGTCTTTAAATGTCAGTGGACTCGGATGAATGCAAAAAAAAAAGTGAGCTGCATTAAACAACGTAGAGTACAAATAGCTATGTTACAGAAGAGACACTTGGAAAGAACTGAGCGTGTGAATTTGATGCAGGTTTTCGGGATGATTATTCAGCAGAATATCTGGGGCAAAAGAAGAGTGTACTTTAATTACAAGAGGAGCTCCAGTAGTGATACAGGATAAAAATAGATGTCAACTTTGTAATGCTAAGGGGCTACTGGCAAGGGAGAGGAGGATTACACTGGGCCTGTATTTATATTCCACCTAAAACTGCTGTAATGGAGCTTAAGAACATTCTGGGAGAAATCAGTTTTCAGCAAAGTATATTACTTTGCAGCAGTGAAGATGTGCTGGGGGGGGGGTAAAAGAAAGGAGGGTAGAGTTTTGAAGTAATTTATGAAAATATTTGACGTGGAAGATGTGAATTCAATAATAGGTGTTTGAAGGGAATTTACATATTCCCCAAAGTATAAAAACTGGTCTAAGCTAGACAGACTTTACATTTCACCGGAACATGTGCATTTAATTGAAGGTCTTGATACACACCCAATAACTATTTCAGATCATGTGCTAGTAAGTAAAATAACACATGGTAACGAAATAAAAATGAGACTGGCAGTTTCTCACCTACCTACTGAAGAGAGGAATTTGGTAGTAGAGATTATTCAGGAGCTGTTGGGACAGAAATTTCTTCTGAAAATATAGCAAGGTGGTGGGATAAAATGAAGGTTGAGTTTAAAAGCAAGGTGGAATTAAGAGGGAGAGCTATGGTTAAGAAGTAACAATTAGAAGGGCTGACAGAGGAATCTCAGAACAAGAGGCTTAACTGCAGAATGCCAAGAAGAAAGTAAGGGATTACCTTGCTAACATGAGTTTAGAAAGATTGCTGTTAAGCAACTGTTTTTTGATAACACAAGAGCGCAAAAACTTAGTAGAAAGGGCTGTCACCAAACTTTAGGGAGCCTATAACAAGGAAGGTAACAATATCCTGTAGAGGTATTCGAAATGTTTTGGAAAAAAGTTTGTATAAAGCAGAGGAATACAGAAATCAAGAAAAGTTACAAATGGAAATGTTTATGGAATAATTAAATATGCCAGGGCTAGAGGTAGACGAGGCTCAATTACTAACGAGATGGGAGGCGAGATAAACTGTGATGTATAACCAATCTGCAGGAAAGTCCCTAGGAATAGATGGTATTTCTGTGGAAGTTTGGAAGCTAGGAGGTGGAAAACAACAATCTGGAAGGTTTTGTGGAAGTTTGGAAGCTAGGCGGGGGAAAACAAAACTCTGGAAGGTTTTGATCAACAGTACTTTGAGGAGTGCCAACATTCTGGAAGACAAAGCGGTGGTAGCTGTAATACCTAAAGAGGGTAAAGATCTATCAAATCCAGCTTCTTACAGGCCCATTTCAGTACTAAACCGTGAATCTGATGTCCCCTTTATTCCTCCTCACTGTTGGGTCACTGATCCAACATGAATGCATTCTTAGACTAGGATCCAAGTCTCAAGCACCTCCCTCTTCCCATAATGCTGTGTCCTCTGCATAACCTCCTCGGGTCTCATTTTCCTCCAGCAGTGACCGATGATTTCTGGAGTCTCGAGCCTTCTGATAATAGTGCGAATCTTTCATTGATCTTTCAGCCTTCATAATGAGATAAGTCATTTTTTTTCTTTGATTTCCTTCCAGTTTCCTCCCCTTTCTTAGCAGTGCAAAGTTAGTTCTTCCATTTCTCTCCTTGTTCTGCTGTTGGTCTTTGCCTGTGCCTTTCTGTCTCTCCTTTACCGTTGGTTGTACTTGTAAAAAAACACAGCTGTAAATAGCTTTAAATATTTGGATACTTATACATTTAGATTTATATTTACATATTTAGCTCAGTACTTCCTTCCTTGAGTGAGTGTGGTGTTCAAGGCATCCTTAGTGTGTGTTTTTTTTCTGGTGGGCACGTGTTGCATTCTCCTTCCAGTGATGTCTGATAAACTGACAGGATTTAAACGGCACTCCGAATGTGGGTGCAAAATCCCACATTCTGATGCACACAACTGATGTTTGTCTTGTGCCTGAACATCTGCAGTTGGCTTGCTCCATTTGTGAGGGATTTAATGCCAGAGCTATTACCTACCACAAGAATAAATTGAATCTTAAGGGTCTTTTACCTGCTGCTTCTGATACTTCTCCAAGGACTTAAACTCCCTCCAAAAGTGTGGCAGGGTCCTCTGACTCAAACGCCCTCACAAGTCCTCCAGGGTGGTGTCTACAATGGGTAAGAGTAACAAAAGTGCAACATTAACAGAGCATTGATGATCCAGAGGGAGGCAGAATGTAAGAAAATGCCATTGTTTGTGGGTCTTGATGCAGAGAAGGCATTTGATAGAGTAAGCTGGGGTTTTATGAACAAGGTAATGAAAGCATTTCCATTTCATGAAAAAATTATAAGGTTGATTTTTAGGAGGATATTTGATGGATTGGAGGCCAGTATTAAAGGTGGGTGGGATCCTCTCTGACAATTTCTGCTTGAGCAGAGGAACTAGGCAGGGGTGTCCACTTGTCCCTTTGTTTGCATTATATTTAGAACCATTGGCAAAGAAAATAAGGGACTCGAAAATTCAAGGATATAATTGGCATGTTGGTCAAGAAAAGCCGGCTGTGTTTGCAGATATTTTATACCTGACAAAACAGTGTTGTGAACCTTGAGACAGTTTCATATCTTTTCAGGATGCAAAATTAATGAAGCTAAAACAAAGGCAATAGTAAATTATGTACTCGTATAAATTGGTTCAGCAATATCCATATTTATGGGGACATAAAGTATTTAGGGGTATGGATTAAAAATGATACTGGTATAGCAGCTAAGGATATGTGGGACGAGACTAAACAAAAGGTAATACCCAAACAGAAAAAAAATGGAAGCTTTGTTATATTGATACTGCTACTAAGATAACAAGCAGTTAAAATGTATAGTCCCATTAGTCTTGTACACAGGTCAGGCATTTTTTTTTTATCAACCAGAGGAGAAGTTGTAGATGGCAGTTAGAGCTGAAGGAGTTTATCTGGGGGGTAGACTGCAAGAGTCAGGTGGGATAAGCTGATTCTTAAAGTAGAACAAGGATTGGGATTACCTGATTTGAAGGGATATTTCAGAGCTACACTGTTAAGGCTCCTGTACATAGCACAAGCAGACAACTAAAATTCAAAGTGGAAAGGGATGATTGGGGGAGGAGGCTCAAACAAGGAGGGACTGGGATTTTGGAAGCAGGCTTTTAAGGAGAACAATCTATACAGAATATTATATCCATAAAGTAGCAAAGTATGAACTGAATAGCCTTGAATCTTGCTATAACAAAATAGCCAGATTCGCCACTAATCATTCTCAAAGATCTCACCATTGCACTGCCCTTCTGCAGTTGAACTGGTTAGAGCTCCATCGCCAGCTTATTCTGACCAGCTGCTCACTGCCCCTACAGTTTTATACAAATCTGACAACTGCTCAGCTCTAGCTGACCTTGTCCAGCCCTACACTAACCTAAAATCTCTTGGGTCTGCTGATAAAGTATTGTTGAAGGTTAAAACCCAAAACTCTCATGGTGTCTCCTTATACTCTCATATCATTGCCAAACACTGGAATTCTCTACCTCTGCATATTCTGTCCATCAGTGATGCACATTAATTTAAACAGTCCCTAAAGGAATATTTCACCAAACATAGGCTTTGCTCGTGTTCTCCACCAGGCTAACTAATTTAACACCTTACTGTCCAACTTCCTTCTCTCCACCACCCATTGTCAATATTTCTTTGCAATTGAGCCTTCTTGGCTTCATTTAGATTTTTTTTATCCTGAAAATATATATATTTTGTATGAATAGTATAAGCTTATTATGCTTTTAGATACAATGTCAATGAACTTGCGTTTGAACTCCTTTTGTTATCGTCATGTACAAATGTATAATTATATAATCTTTGGAGCTTTTCTCCACGGGTCTCAGCTGAAAACTGGATTCTGGCCCAGTTGGACACTACCCGGTTATCAAATGTAAATAAGCTTCTTAAGAACTAAGCTGATATGGGAATGGAGAAAGGAGGTTTTGACGATAGGGATGACTGCAATTGGGGATATAGACAGGCAAAAGGGGGTTGGAATTTATTGTAGAAAAATGCCAAAGAACCAAGGTATTGGGAGCAAATAACTAGAGAGGGAAAGGTGATAGAATGTGAAAATGCCGAGAATTTATTTGGACTGCAAGTTGAAGATTGCCTTTGCTATCAAGGATTGGTGTTGGAGTATAGGTAGAGAGAAAGAAATGGTGTTTCCTAAGCGAAAGACCATCACTGGTAGAATTTTTAGTAGAATCTAGAACAGAAGCTGCCATTAAAAAAGGAATAATTGGTAGAGCGTATAAAATATTGCATGGTGACTATAAGAATCATTTGGAGGAGGTTGGAAAGGATTAGGAAGAGATGGGATAAGCAATTCACAAAGAAAAAATGGGGGGATAAATATGTGTCTCCCAAATATGCAACAAAATCTAGAAGACTTGGGATTTTTGCTTGAAAATGCTCACATAGATATTTTTAAACCACTAACAGACTCCACAGAGAATTTTTCGTCCGACCTGCAAATTGAGGTGTGACAGGGAAGAAAAAGATGATTGCGAACATATTTTCTGGAAGTGCAGTGGTTTGGCAGACTATTCCCTGCAGGATGCAGTGTTGGAGATGCTGGGTGGATAGATTGGTGTGATGAGGGGAATGATTTTTCTGAACTATGATACCGATTCGGAATTGCCTAGACATGGTAAGGCCTTGCTGTGTCTAATTATAGTGGCTGCCAAAAAAGGAATTACTCGAAAGTGGAAATCAAAATCTAAATCAACTGTACTAGTAGTGAATATAGTAAGAGAACTGGAACTGAAATCTTTAAAAAGGGTAGGAGCAAACTACATAGAAAAAAATTGGTATTTATGGGAACAATACATACGGGGATGGAATGAGGCTTAAAAGCAGATCTTAATGAACTATGTAATGTTTGACTGTAAAATGATTGAGTAGATAAGTAATGTATATTGCATCTGGGTATGTCACAGTATGGTTTGTGATATAAATTGCTTGCAACTAGGATTCTGTGTGGTTTGTTTATATAACTGTATGATTACTTATGTAAGTGATTTAGTAAAGATGTTTCTTGTTTAAAAGGGGAGAAATTGAGTAATTTATGTAATGTTGCTTAATTATATGATATAGCAATACATGAAGTATGTTTGCAAGTGTGAACTTGTTAATACAATGATTACTTGTATGTAAATGCAAATTTGCCTAGGTCACAAGCAGTAATTCAATAAAGGTTTTAAAAAAAAAAAAAAAACTTTAACTCACAGCTATGGGTTTTCATATGGCCTACTGTACCTTTTAACACTGCTGATGTGGTTACTAGGGTGGCTGATTGTGTTACATTTGCACAGATTATTTCAGAGAATCTTTTGACCTTACAAATTTCACCAGGGACTGATGTGCTGCAGCTGAATCCCTCGTCCACACTGAAACTTGCAAATGATTATATGGAGAGGGAAGAGGAGCCTTGGATCCTGTTAAGAGCCAATGTAACCAGAAAGTACTAATTATGCTTGCTGCACTCTTAGGAAGGATGGTGATATCTACATGAATAAGAGGAATGGGATCCTGATCATGCAGTTTGTGGCATCCAGCATAGGTTCAGATGCTACAGCATTTTATAGTATTTCTGCATGACATTTAGTGTATTGGAGAAGGTTTTCTGCCATTTTAGTTTTCAGATGCCTTAGCTATCAGTTTTCCAATACCAGTTCTTCCTAGTGGATCAAGTATTGAAAAAGTTTAGTCCTTTAGTCAGGGGTCAGTGTAGAGCTGATGTGGATCCTGCTCACAGGAAGGAGAAGGACTGTTGTCTGGCTACCATATGATTATGAAACTTTGCCCTGAATGTGATTAGGACTGCAGGCTCAGGTATACATCTTTGCAGGATGGAAGTTGGGACCTTTAAAGAGCTCATGATGGCCATGTGGGGTGCTCCTTTTAAGAGGGAGATTTCTGTCCAGTTCTCCAAGGAAGTCAACTGATGAGCCTCCACAGAAAAATAAAGCAAGGCCCTCATCAGTGTTGAGGGTCTATAGGATGCTACTTCCAGGCCAAGACATACTTCAAAAGAATCCCCTTTGCAGACCAAGGAGAACCAGTGTCAGATGTTCTTCATTCCACATTGCTGCAGTCCTAACTATTGGGTAGTCCGCTGTCCAGTCGGCCCGAATACCAAAGTATATGGCTGTTTGGTCAGAGCGGGATAGACTGACGTCAGTGCGTCCAGGGTACTAATATCCTCAGTCTTTTTGCCGCATGGTCGATGCAGAAGCAATTTTAGGTTGGCGTTCTGAAAGTTTCTGAAGCCAGAGTTTCAGACAATCAAAGTTGGCCTGTACCTCGCTAGAATATTTTGGTTTTTCTTGCCTCAGTATTTAACCGGATGTCAGAAAAAGTGAATAACTGTATTTCTTGTGGGAAACAGATACCTCATAGGGATTACCATACTTTGTGTATACCTTGTTTAGGGCCTGAGCACGACGTTGTTGACTATTAAGAGAAGGTTAGACTGTGCCAGGTTAGTGTTTGGGAAGCGTTGTAATTATAAAATAATGCCTCGATGTTCCCGGCCGGCTCGCTAAAAAGCATGAGACAAAACAGCAAAGCCTAGAGTGGAGGAACCGACAGTCCCAGACGCCGGTTCTTTAGAGGGCTCAGTGGAGCCGGAGGTTTTGCCAGGTGTTTCTTTGGAGTCTCAGGGAGAGACTTTACTGTTACAGGATGTATCCTCTCAGGAAGTAGGCCAGGCTGAGGGGCTTCTCAGGTGGCTGTTCTTCCCTCTCTTCCTAAGGTGGTCAGAGCCTCGCTTCAGTGGGGTTTCTCCTAGTACTTGTCTCTTGCCTAAGAAACATATGCTTAAAATGGCAGAGGATTTGATTACTATGATATCCTGATAAGAGGCCTAGGGTGGAATCTGAGTTTGAGAGTTTTGAGCAATGCTCGAGGCTTCTGAGTCTTCTGAAGACTTGCAGGAGTACCCTCCTTATTCTGATTCTGATGTGGATGATTCTACTCCTTCAGCTCCTGAGGATTTTTCATTTTCAGAGACTCTGCATTCCATGAGGGAGCATTTTAAATGGGAAGGTCAAGATTTCTCTGATTCCAGGAAAAGGCTTAGGGAATTCTAGCACAGGCCTTTAGCTATACCTCCTGTTTTGAATGTGGTGGAAGATGTTTTGCAGAGGCTTCCTGAATTCTTTGCCTCCTGCCCCAGTTAAACCGGATAGGTATTATAGGGTGCCTGAAGCTCATAAGTATCTTTTAAGAGTCCTAGGCGACCCGAAACTGTCTCTCAGGGGCCTAAAGGTGTGAAGGCCTCAGTTGTTAAAAATCCTGTCCCTCCTGATAAAGAGGCAAGGGCTTTGGATAGATGGGGAAAGAAAGTGTATACTTCTTCCACTTTAGCCATGAGGCGTTGAATTGTCAGTTTCACATGTTAAAATATCAGAATTATCTTCTTTCACAGTTGAAATCTAAGGTGGATGCTCTGGCGGAAGGTATTGAGTGTAAAGAGTTGCAGGATTTAGTTCATGTGTCTGAACAAGTGGGTAAACATTCCTTGCAATGTGGTTTTGATGCTGTGCAGGCCTCCTCCAGGGTGGCTGCCACTGGTTCTGTTCTTAGGCACGGGCACGCCTGGTTGAGAGATCAGAACTTAGCTGAGCATGTTAAGACAAGGATATTGGATGCTCCTTTACAGTCTGATGTGTTGTTTGGTTAAGCCTGTGGAAGCAGTTTTAAAGAAGATGGAGGACAAGGCTAAGTCTATGCAAACTGTTAAGGATTTTTGCAGGTGCAACCAAGTTTAGTAGAAATTGGCCTGCTAAGGGATGGACTTATCCTGCTTATGATTCCCAGTCTAGCAGAGCTCAAGGTGCTTTTAGGCCTAGGACAGGAGTTCACCTGCTCAGACCTCTGGTGAGGGCAGACCCAATGACCTGCCTTTTCAGCTGCCAGTACACCTCTAGGAGGAAGACTGTCTCTTTTCAAAGAAAATTGGGATTTAATTACCCAAGACAACTGGGTTCTGGATATCATTCACCACGGTTACAGGTTTTATTTCCATACCTTCCTCTGCAAAGACAAGAGGCTCACAAGCAAATTTCTCAGTTACTCCAAACAGGGGCCATTCAGCGGTTCCTGTGCCAGAAAGGCCTAGGATTTTATTCTCGCCTGTTCCTAGTACCAAAGAAGGGGAACACGTGGAGACCGATTTTGGATTTATCTATCCTCAACACTTATCTGGACATTCCCAAGTTCAAAATGTTGACGTTACAACAGCTTTTACCTCTGCTGGGCAAAGATCACTGGATGGTAACTTTAGATCTCAAAGAAGCTTACCTTCATGTGCCAATCAGACTAAGTTGCAGGAAGGCTGGAAATTCTCATTATCAGTTCTCTGCATTGCCCTTTGGCTTATCTAAGAGTATTCACAAAGGTTCTGGCTCCAGTGATAGCTTACTTCACCAAATCTATCCTTACTTGGACGACTGCCTGATTCTGGCTCAAGAAAAAGATCTTCTACAGCATCTGGAATTTGTCATAGCAGTGCTAAGATGCCTAGGAAATAAAGTCCAGTCTAGTACCCTCTCAAGACATGTGCTTTCTGGGTGTGAGACTGAATACAGCAGCCCAGATGGCCTTTTTAACCCCGGACAAACAAAAGAATCTTTCCAGTTACTTCCATCATCTATCTCTTCAGTCCGGGCTGACTGCAAGGACAGTCCTACAAGCCTTAGGGTTCATGGCATCTTGTATTCTGGTGCTTCCCAATGCCAAACTGCATATGAGGAAGCTACAATGGTATCTCAAAAATCTGTGGACACAGCACTGCCAGGATTTGGACACTGTCATTCAAATAATACCTTGCATTCAAAAGGAATTTTTGTGGTGGGCTCAGGAATGTCACCTAAACAAGGGACTCTCCAGAGGCAAGTCAGATTCTAACGACAGATGCCTCAGATGTTGCTTGGGGAGCTCATCTAAATGGAAAGTGGATACAAGACAAGTGGCCTGCCAGACTACAGCATCTACATATCAACATGAAAGAGATGTTAGCAGTTCAGTTTGCATTAATGGCTTTCAAGGAGTTACTTCTTCCAGGGCAGGTGTTGATTCTAACAGACAACACAACTGTCATGTGGTACATCAACAAACAAGGGGAACACATCCTTACCCATTGTGCAGCCAAGCAATGATTTTATGGGCGACTGCGCTCAATCTGCAACTAACTCTTCGGCCAAGGTTTCTGCCGAGCACAGAACTCCTTAGCAGATGTATTAAGCAGACAAATCATGGATCCCCACGTGGAAACTGGATCTTCATGTATTTCAAAATTGACAGTGTCATGGGGAACTCCAGACATAGATCTGTTCGCTTCTCCACTAAACCACCAGCTGCCAAAGTTTTGGATTTCATCACACAGCTTGGAAAGTGGATGCTCTTTCTTTCAGTTGGAAAAATCTTCATGTGTATGCCTTTCCACCTCTGCCTCTTCTTCCAAAGGTGCTTCTAAAGGTCAGACAAGACAAGCCAAGGATGATTTTAATAGCTCCAGATTGGCCTCGGCAGCACTGGTACCCATTACTAAGGAGTCTGGTAAGGAAGCCTCCATGGCCTTTACCCTTGATTCCACACCTGTTGTCTCAGAGGGACGGTCATCTGCTCAATGTCAAGCTTCACTCTCTACATCTAACAGCCTGGCATATTCTGTTTTGAAAGACAGCAGGTCTCTGCTTCCTCAACAAGTTTTAAATGTGATTATGGAAGCCAGAAGACCTAGTACAAGGAAAAGAAAATGGAAGAGATTTTTGTTTTGGAGTGCAGCAAACAATTTGGAGATTACTGAGCCTAATTTGAGTGTGGCTCTTCAATATCTTACTGAGTTACTGGACAAAGGTTTGTCTTTCTCTTCCATTAAGATTCATGCTGCAGCTATTTCAGCTCACTATGATTGTGACCCACCATTGTTTTCGGCATCCTTTGTTCCAGCAATTTCTTAGAGGGGCAAAGAATATAAGACCCCCTCCTACTCCTGCTTGGGATCTCAATTTTGTGTTGGAGAAACTTACTCTACAACCTTTGAGTACTGCTGAATTGAAATACTTGTCATGGAAGATTTTGTTGGCCATTACTTCTGCAAGAAGGGTTTCTGAGTTGCAGGCCCTTATGGCAGTGGAGCCTTTTTGATTTTTCATAAGGATAGGGTATCTTTTACGTACTAATCCTTCCTTTATGCCTAAGGTGGTTTCTAGTGTGGCTTTAAACCAAACTATTCATTTGCCTACCTTTTATGCAGATCCCCAAAATAAAGGGGAAAAGATTTTGCACACTTTAGATGTACACAGGCTATTGCGTTATTATTTGAGCAGGACTAAGGATTTTAGGCAGTCTCAGCAGTTGTTTGTTTCTTTTGCTTTGACTTCAAAGGGCAAGCCTGTGTCAAAACAAACTATTTCTAGGTGGATTGGGTGTTGCATTACATTTTGTTATTCCCATCATGGCAAGGAGATTCCAGCTGGGATTCGGCCTCATTCCACTAGGGCTACTGCCACTTCCACAGCATTTCTAAGGGGGGTGGCAACTAAGGATATTTTGGAGGCAGCTATTTGGAGTTCAGTGCATACTTTCTCTAAGCATTATCACCTTCCTCTCTACTCTAAGTCTAGGGCTGGTTTTGCCACAGCTATTTTGCAAGGCATGTTGTCAGTTCCTGCTTCCTTATGATTTGCCAGCCTCCCTTACCTCTGCTTTGGGATTCTAACTGCAGCAATGTGGAATGAAGAACATAGTACAGTTTTGTACCTACCATAAATGTAGATGTTCCTTCCCTCTGTGTTTAGGGGTGGTTGTGTAGGTGAGGTTATATTCTGCTAATTGTGTATATATTGTATATATATATTTTTGGTGCAGGTATTTTGGGAGTTTTTGTTTTTGGCCTTATCTTTTCAGGGTCTTCTGACATCTGGGGCAAGAAAAGACTGAGGATATGACGTCGGTCATGCGCATTAGTACCCTGATGTACTGACGTCAGTCTAATACGCCAGCCATATACTTTGGTATTCGGGCCGACTGGACAGCGGACTACCCAATAGTTAGGACTGCAGCAATGTGGATCCTCGAACATCTACATTTATGGTAGGTACAAAACTGTACTTTGCCTCCCCACCAAAAGGTTGGTGTTAAAGCTCTTGGGTTCTCCTCAACAAGGGCAACTGCTACATTCATTGGCAAAGCATCAGCAGCAGAGCCTTTAGCCAGGCTCTTGACTGTAGAGGCCGTTATGAATGAAACTGCAAGGCAAGACTGAGTTCTCCTTTTGGCAGTGTGTCCCAGAGAACAGAAGGATTCCTTCCTATTCTGGACCTGTGTAAATTCTGTATGGTACCTAGTCTTGGGTTGGAGGTGGTGGGGTTTCATTTCTTTGCTGCCACAGGTTGCTTAAATTCTTTTGCTGTATAGGATGCATGGTAGAAGTGCTTTCCTCAAGCCTTAATGGTAATTCTTGACCTAAATAATGCTTTTCCACATATCCATAACCAGTGATCAAATATGTGATCTGAGATTTGAAGCATTGTTCCCACTTCAGTTAACTTCCTTGCACTTTCCATTTGCTTTGAGTAAACAGCATACCAGATGTCTGTTCAGTCTTCAAACTTGTGGGTTTCAGTTCCGAGTTCGGAACCAACACTGTCATCCGTGAGCTTAGAATCTAAAGCTAGAGCTCCTCCCACCCTACCCATAATGCCTAGCACCGAGATACCTCAGATCTCGTTTGCCGCACTCAGCTAAAGCATTGTGATCATTTAGAGCTCCTATGATTGTCTTTTTGGGGGTCATAAGTGACTACATTTTCCCCTTTTTTCCTTATCTTTTCTCTACCTAATCCTGCAGTGAAAAAAAAAATTAGCTTAGTTTTCTAACATTTTTTGAGAGTTATGCTGTGTCCTTGTGCACGTGGTTGTCATGGCTTTTTTCTCCCCTTTTTCTCTCTTCTCAGTGTCGGAGAAATCTGAAAAAACGGTAGGTTTAAAAAAAAAAATGCACTTCCTGTGGGCACAAAATCCCAGTTTCTGACACTCACAGGGAACATGTTTACTATTTGGATCCTGCCCGTCTTCATGTGGATTGCTTTTATCTGAAAGACCTTTCTCACTCAGGCCCTTGCAGATAGATGCAATAAGCTGGTTCTAAGAGGTCTTATTTCTCCTCCTCCTGCAGTTGCTTCTGTTTCAGGGCCTGAACTCCCTGCCAAGAAGTCTGAGGCCGGGGACCATTAAAAATAGGTCCCCAGATCCCTACGTATTCTTGGAGTTGGAGTCTCCTAAGAAGGTACCGAGACTGTATGAGCACAATTCCCGGACTCAAATACCAGTCTCTGCACTGTGGCCCTGCTCCCCCCCAATCAGGGTTGGAGCTGTTGTCACACAGACTTCCCCCTAGGATCATTTCACCCAGGCACCACTCCAGACCTTCCTCGGTTTCTTCGTCCATTAGGTCCTGTCAGAACGAGGTGGATAGATTGAGGAAGTTTCTCTGTGTGCAGATCATGAGGGTCCTCCCAGCTCCGTCCTCAATGGGGTCTGTAAGCAGAGTCTGCGCAGGATTCTCTCCTTCTCCAATCCAGTCTTCTGTTTCAGAGCTCCTAGATCCGTCTGCCCCGGTAAGTGTCTGCTTTGAATCCAACTGCTTCCTTGACATTGTACTGACCATGTTTGTGCCAAGCACATCTTTGCACTGTAGCCTTGAGGTAGAGTCCATGGGGGGGTGACATCCACTCAGATGTTTTCTGAGTTCTCTCCCCTTGGTGCCTCAGTGTTAGATAGTTTGGTGCCAACTCCCCCTTCGGAGAAGAGAGTTGTTGACCAGGAGCAACCTGCTCATGATCCCTTGTGACAGAGAGGTCTTCCTCAAAGCTCTTGCGGTTGTGCCTTGGAGGTGGTGGAGAGGGTCCTCTCCGCCCCTAGGAGACCTCTGGTACCTACCATTTCAGATCCACCCCTTCCCATCTTGGGCTTTGAGTCTGAGACCTCTGTTCTGCCACCGGGACAGCTGTACCGCAGAGCCTCCAGTCTCTTCCACCCAGATGAGCCAAGAGCTCTTCTGACACTTCCCTGGAGTAAGCCACCAAGGAGATTCCTCAGAAGAGGTGTAAAAGGAAGCACCTAAATTCCCTAGAGGAATCTCTCATGGACAAACTTCGATGAAGAGGAGGGATCCCCCAGATCTTCACCTGATGTCTTATTTGGAGACTCATTAAAGATTCTTCACCAGAGAGGTTTTTGGTCGGCACCAAATTCCACCCCGGATGAGTTTGTTTTCTTGGAGGCCTTTGGAACCGGGCCATCTAAATCCTGGGTGTCCCCCCTGCAGATCCCCTAGTGGACCTGGTAACTGCACAGGCATGGAAGGAGCCCAACACTGCAGAACCTATACCAGAAAGGGCAGACTATCCTTAGTGCCCCCAAGGTTAGACCTGACTGGACAAAGGGCATTCCAGTAGATGTCATGGTGGTGGCGGCCATCAAGAAACAGCTTGCACAAGAAAGCTCTACTGTCCATCCCCCATAACAGTTTAGGGCTGTGGACAGATTCGGAAAAAGGTTCTACATTTTCTTCCACTTTGGTCCTCATTGTGTTGAATTACTTTGCCCATTTTACCAGGCTACAGAGAGGGACTTGTGGAACTCTGTAGCTCTGACTCTGAGCTCATGATGCCAGAGGATCGGACTTCCTTTACCTCCCATATCGCCACTTTTCAGCCTATATCCAGTGTGCCAACGAGGCTCACTGTCATGCAGTTGAGGGCCCCTCTAGGGCGACCGGTTCCAGCACTATTTGGCACCATGCCTGTATCCAGCTATGTGATTTTGCGAAACTCTTTAAGGCATCTTTTATCATTGCTCCCTTTGAGGGTTCCTCCATTTTTGGACTGACTGTACGCAACACAATTTCCAGTGAAAAAGATGGGAAGACCCTGTCTGCTGTCAGGATCCATTTTGCTACCCTGCAAAGGTTCTTCTCCAGGAATCAACACGAGGGAAAAGTTCTGGTTCATAAAAACCCTGGCCAGCTCAACTCTCGTGCCATTTGTGCCACTTTCAGCCCTGGAGCTCTGACTGGCACAGTAATTTGATCTGAAAAGGCTTGGTTCCAGTGTCTTGTGGGGTCAAACCCCTCTCCAAAGCATCACAAGTTTCCTTGGAGTCCAGGAAATGATCTCTTAATGTCTCCACGAGCTTCTTCAGAGCCTGCAGAGAAATTTATAAAGGTTTTGGATCCAACGGGCCCAGCTCATACCGAGGGCTCCCCTTTATTGCCCATGCCCTTCTCTGATTCTAAGCTTTGGGATCAAACCAGCAGAACTCAAATGCCTACGTACATTTTGAAACCTTTCCAGCTCTACCTTCAAAGCTCTTTCAAACACACTGGAAATATTCCAGACCAGCATCAATAGCGTCTTCCAGGTCTTCAGGTAGTTTGACACAGAAGTAGACCTGGATAGGATGATGTAAAGATTCCCCAGGGCTCAGATTCATATGGCGATCCTGCCAGCTCAGTCCTCTCATAGATTCATGAGTGCTCCCTGCTAAACCATTTTTTCCCCTTCTCCAGTCCAACCTATGATTTCGGAGCCCCAGGATACAAGATCCAAGAGAGGTTCAGCGTCTGATTCAAATACAGTAACCTCTACTGTGTCCTTGACTGGTTTTGCTGATATACCCTATGATTAGAGTGGGAGTCTGATCCGAGACGTCAGTGCCGGGTCTGAGGGGTTGGGTTTGGCCCTGTCAGACCCGTCCCTTCTCAGAGCTTCTGCCTTAGATAGTTATGATCCAGCTCTCTTCATTAGGGTCAGATCTGGGGGGGGGGGGGGGGTCCGATCTTCCTTCCCCTGAGACTTTGCCTCCAAAGGGGTTGGTCCCCTGGTCAGTCAGTGTTCAAGGTGGTAGGGCTTTCTCTTTGCACAGAGAGCCTTCCTTTCATCTCTGATCCTAACCTTCATCCCCAATCGGGTCTGAGCTCTGAGACCATCAGACTTTGTTCCACGGTGATAGGAAGGCTCCAGACAGGTTCCCCAGAGGAATTTCCCCTTATAACCTCTCCTGAGCACCCCACAGAAGAGTTCCATTGGAAGAGGCCATGGAAGAGGGGAGAGAGACTTGCTCACGGAGTCTTACAGAAAACACCGATTTTTTTGATGAGGGAGAAGGATGCCCCAGATTGCTACCCAATGATGTCTCCTTTGGACACTCCCTTGAAATCCTCAAACATAAGGCTGGCTGGTCTTCCCAATCTTCTCCTGAGGAATCAGCGTTTCCTGGAGGCTTTTGGTTCTGGGCCATCTGCATCTTGGGTGACTCCCCCAGAGAATGAACTTATTGACCTGGTTTTCAGTCAAGCTTGGACAGAACCAGCCACTGTCGAGCCTATCCCCAAACGCCGGGATAGGTTTTTGGTTCCCCCTACTGAAAGACCCCACTGGAACAAGGGAATTCCAGTTGATGCTATAGTTGTGGTGGCAGCCACCAAGGTGGATCTCTCTGAACAAAGCTCCTCCGTCCATTTACTGAACAGAGTCTAGGGTTATAGACAGATATGGAAAATGAGTGTACACCTCAGCTGCATTTGCACTGAGGTTGTTAAACTCCCTGGCACACGACTAGTCTGCAGAGAGATTTGATGAAGGAACTTTCAAATAGTGAGTCCATGTCTGGAGTGGATCTCAAGAAGGTAGCTCCACAACTGGCCACTCTTCTGTCCATTTCTAATAGATCAATGAGGCTGATCTCCCATTCAGCAGAGGGTGCCTCATGAGTTGCCAGTTCAGGCTTTACTATTAGGAGACCTGCTTTGAGGCTGTGTGACTATGCCGAACCCTTTAAAGGTGTCCTTTGTCAATATCCTCTAATGGCTGTTCCTTGTTCAGGCAATCGGAGGCAGAGGAGGAAGCTTCAGTGGACGACTAGATTCATTTTCTGATCAGTTCCCCTTGAAGCATTGCCTCGCTGCCTCTGGAGGCAGTTGGGGGCTCATTTTTCCTTGGACCTAGATGCCTAGCGAAGTATCATTCAAAGGAGGAAGCTTCAGTGGACGACTAGATTCATTTTGTGATCAGTTCCCCTTGAAGCATTACCTCGCTGCCTCTGGAGGCAGTTGGGGACTCATTTTTCCTTGGACCTAGATGCCTAGCGAAGTATCATTCAAAATTCATGGGTGCCAAGAATCCTATCTAGAGGTTACTAACCATTTTCCCTTCCTCCTGCCCAAAGAAAAGCTTTGATCTACCCAGTCAGCAGAAAGATGCAGCTCGGGGAAATATGAAAGCAAGCCATCCAGGAGGTCCCACCTGAACAGATGAGATTCAGAACTTACTCCCACTTTAGTGCCAAATAAAACAGGACCAAGTCCAATTTTGGATCTAAGCAATTTGAACTAGCATGTAAAGAAGACTGTTCAAATGGTTACATTTCAGTCCATCTTGCCTGTTCTGCACAAAAATGATTGGATGTGCTGTATAGATCTCCAGGATATGTACTCGCATCAAAAGACAAGTAATCCAGGAGATAGATGCACTTTCATCTGAGAGTTCATTACCAGTTCAGAGTACTGCACTGCCCTTTGGGCTCTCCACAGCCCCCAGGGTGTTTACGAAATGGATGGCAGTAGTAGCAGCTCACTTGAGACTCAAAAGGATGCCAGGTGTTTTCATATCTGAGCAATTAGCTCCTCACTGCCCTGTCAAAGCATCAGCTTCTACAAGCCAGGCATTACTTGCTCCAGATTTCCAACACTTTAGGCATCTCAATAATCCATGCCAAGTCAAACCTGGTCCCTGTACACACAGTGGAATTTATAGGGATTCTTTTGAATACTACGAGTCAGGTGGCATCCTTACCTGTGCATCACATCCTTGAATCTGGTATGGCCGATACCATCTCATCCATCCCCTCCAGCAAGACTAGTACTACAAGTTCTTGGGTCTGTCAGCTGCCATGCTAGTTCCTCAAGCAAGATTCTTTATTTGAGTCCTTCAGTGGACCTTGGCTGTAAAGGGGTCCATACTGTACCAGTCCCTAGTCTTTCCCATAAGACTCACCCCAGTCTGTAAACATTGTTTGCTGGTGGATCCAGTCTGACCTGTGGTCCCCTCTGGAGACCAAGTTGCATATCAACGTACTAGAGATGAGCAGTCCTGGCATTACAAGCATTTCAGGACATTCTCTGTCTGGGGACTCTTGCAGTTCACACAGACATGTCAGTAGTCTGGTACATCAGAAAACTAGGAGGAACCTGCTCTTATCCATTGTATCTGCTGTGCAGAGAGGCCATGAGGGTTCTCTCTCTCACTGCAAAACAAATACCAGGGAAAAACAATTCTCTAGCAGACACTCAATGGGTCCATTCAGTTTCCCCATGAGTGGTGTCTGTGTCAGTAGCGAACATGTTCAGCCTCTGGGGTCAGCCTTGATGTGACCTGTTTGCTTCGCCCCTCAACAAATGCATCAAGCACTTTGCTGTGATTCCCCCATCTGGGGGAGTCACCAAGAGGTGCTCTTTCATGATTGGCCCAAGATCTCATCTATGCTTACCCTCCTCTTCCTCTGATCCCCAAGTTCTTAAGCAAATAGGGTGACTACCTCAGTCATCCTTATTGCCCCCTTTTGCCTCGACAGGTATGGTTCCCCTTCCTCTGGTCTCACTTGAAATACCACCCATAGATACTGAAACCCACTCAGGATCTCTTGCCTCATCCATCAAGACCTCAACAGCCCAGTCTCCGTTCTCAAGCTAACTGCATGGTGTCTCCACTTTTAGTAGTAGTCCAGGCTTGCATCCCCAGTTCGTGACATCTTTGCCTCCCAGAAGGCTTCCGCCAAGAAAGTTTACAGAAACAAATGGAAAAGGTTTTCTTTTTGGGCTTCCAATCAGAATATTACAATTTTCAGCATCAACTTAGGCCATTCTAACCCCTGTCTTTTTTTCATCTACTTGATGTGCACAGACAATTACTTATCTTGATCCTTAATATTTCTTTTTTTCTATTGAGCTTGATCTTATCTTCACAGGACAAAATGGTTCAGGAAGCCTGGTCACCCGTTTTTCCTTTTGCTCCTAACCACTTGGGTCAGCTAGTTTCCAAAGTTACTCTAGCCAAATGGATTACAGATTGCATTTCATTGGTTTATTCTCAAAGGATTAGATTTGCCATGACCCCCTTGACCTTCATTTTACTTTGTCTGTGGCTACTTCATCAGCTTTGTCATCAAGGACTTCCATTGGTATTTGTGCTGCAGTCAACTTGATCAAACTCCTTTTGTTCACATCACAAATTAGACATTGTTTCCAGAAGCAGAGATGCTTTTGGTTCAACAGTGTTGCAGCATGCCCTTCTGTGAGGGCCTCCTGAGGCTACATAGCTGGGGATTCTGTCCCATTTGTGAGGAAGAATGAAAATGACATCAAATTTAAAAGTTATGTACTTTTAACGTGGCATCTGTGTTGTCCATTTTCATTCTTCCTCACCTTCCCTCCCATCCATCCCCTGCCTTGCCACCCCTAGAAGTATCTGTTAAACCTGGAGCAGAAAGGTTCCAATATAGTCTAAGCCCCAACCTTTAATTATACCTTTTCTATCTCTATAATAAAGGGGGAAATGGGCAGCAAACTCTGAGGAGTTGGGGATAGAGAGCATCATGGGTAGAGGGAGGAGCACGAGAATTGGATCCAAAGTCTTGTATATGCAGACAAGTCAGATCCGAGGATCAGATCCAGTACCCATTCATGAAGAATGAAACTGGACAACACAGCTGCCAAGTTATGGTAAGTACATAACTTCTAACTGCTTGTCAGTCGAGGCTTTGTGCTTCACTATGGAGCTGGGTCTAATAAGATACTCTTGCAGTCCCCCATCCCTGATTCCATTCCCTTTTTTTAAGAGGGACTAAGGCCTTTTCTACATCTAGGCAGGCCTCTGGTTCCAGTGTTCATTTTGAAGTTAATCGTAGATGATGGCATTATTTCCTCAACCTGAGGATATATGCAGAACAAAGGTAGAGGTGCAGAGCAGATTCAGATGAGGTGGTTACTGCTAGAAGTAGGACCAAGTCATCCTTTACCCTGACATCAGTGGTTGCACCACAGTTTGAGTTGGGTTGGTCTTTATCCTTTGCCCTTATTCCAGGCTACTTCTCAAGATTTCATTTTGCACTATTCATAGAACAGCCTTTGTTTGGAGTCTGATTAAAAAAGAAAAAAATGGAATCCTGCCCTTCTGAGGACATACCCAGGATACACTCCCAAGCTATAATACAGACGAGTGTGTTCTGCTTCCACAACAGAAATGTTTCCTCTGGAAATGACCTCCATTTAAAATATCACATTAAATGGGACTAGTTTTCTGATTTACAAAAATGTACCAAGAAATGGGCCTTCCAGAGCAAAAAAAATCAACAAAAAAGCCATACCACTAGTGATTTAGGCTTTGAAGGATCAATTTTAGAGCTTGTATGGAACCAGACTCTCAACTTTCTTCTCCCTGCATGTCTGACTGCTTCTAAAGGGTTGTGAATTCCTGCAAATACATGCTATCTCTTTCCTGGACTGCTAGTAGGGGGTCTAATAAGTTTCCATCAAAGAATCTTTTTTGTAATGGAGAGTAAGATACTTGATTTCTTTGAGGCAACGTTATCTGCTGCTTTTAGCTTGAGTCTTAAACTGCCAAACACATACTGATGTACCAAGAAAGACTACCATCTTATTTGAAGAACAAGGAAGGGACACTGAAGAGAATTGTCCTTTCAAATTCAGAGGTTGGCAGGTATGCTGTCAAGTATGGCTGTGATGCTATGGATGCAGCATGCAAGGGGGTGCAGTTGCTGGTTGTCATTAGACAACTTGCTTGACTGAGGACTCTCCGACCCTGCCATATCACTTCAGAAGTACAGCTTCTTACACCACTAGTGATGGAGTTGTTACCTGGGGCAAAAGTGTTTGTCTATGCCGTCAGTGAAAGTTTTACTCCTCTGCACATGGGTGCAGCCACAGCTATCCCACCAAAAAGCTGTACTTCTACCAGCTGTAGAAAAAAGTAAATTGCCAAAAAGTAAGAGGACAGTAGAAGAAAATAGCAAGCTGATCATGCAGGGAAGCTGGTGATGTGGTCCACAGGGACAAAAACTATAATAGAGGCCACAGGTGTGACTTGGCCTCACTTCCTCCTCCATAACCAAATCTCACCAAAGCTAGTTTCCCCCTTTTAAAGCCTCTCTTCCTTCCATCAGCACAGCACAGAATTGAGAGATGCCTAATCCTGTTGGCAGAAAAGTTTAGGAAAACTAAACTCAAATATACAGACTTCAGTTCTTAAAGCTGAAATTCAAGTGTCTTACCTATACATAAGGAGCAAAGACACTTAGTTCAGCCAGTTACATAATTTTTTGCCACCAGATGCCATAGAGAGTACCATAAGAATAGCAAGGCCCAGAATTCTGCTCTGTTCTAGTTGACAGCCATCCATAGACCTGTCAAGGGTAATCACATTTCCAAACTCTCAGGACAGTAATCTTGCAAGTCCTTGCCTCTCCTCAAACCTTAATGTAAGCCTGGGTCTGAAAGAAGCTTACTGTTGCATACCATAGTCAAGGAAGATGGATGTTGCCTGAGATTTGAAGCATGGAATTCCCACTTCAGTTAGCTTCCTTACCCTTTGCACCAAGGGTTGTGATCTTAGTGTTTCACTGTTGCAGTCATTACATTTGGGTTATCTGCTTGCAGGTAGCCCTCATTTGGCCTGATTGTAAGTCTTGGGTCCTGCATCGGTTACGGTCCCTTCTTCCATGACGTCAGGGGTATAAAACATGCAGACGATGCCATTACATCAGTCTTTCTTGCCGTGCGGTGCCCAAAGCAGAAGCAGTTCGCAAGTGCATGTCAGCAGACTCCTGAAATTTTCATTTTCGAGTTTCGGAACCATGATCTTCAACTAAAACAAAGTATCCTGTTGGGGAAACTTTTTCTTGCTCCTTACCAATGTCAGTAAAAGTTAATTGCATTACTTGTGGAAAGCAAATACCTCAAAGGTTTTCATTCGTACTGTATCCCTCGCCTAGGCCCTAACCATGACATACCTTGCTGTCGGTTTTGTGCTTTATTTAATCAGCGCACTATCAGTCTGTATATTTTCGCCTATAAATATTTTGGTTCTCTGTTTAATTATCCAGAAATGTCTGTTAGCTATCTGACTACCGGGATTCCGAAAAAACGCAAAGATAAAGACAGATACAGGCTGCAGAGGTTCTAAACTGCCGACGCCACTTCTAAGCCAGTCGCCAGTACTCAGTGAGGTGCTTTTGCAGCCCCTGATACTTGCTACTTCTGATTTGCATGCCTCTACTGAGACCCATTTGGAGTCCGGTATGCCGCAAGATGCTTGAACTATGGAACCTGCAGATGTCTCTACCTTGAATAGGTCCGGAGCCGCTGTGCAGGCACTGGCTTCTGTGGGTGTATTCAGGCCTACGGGCTTGCATATTAAACAGACACCTCCTTCTCTTAGGCCTAAATCTTGAACCTTGCCTACAAAATCGACACCCAGGCTACATGCTCAGGCCTGTATGCCTAAAAACAAATAATGGCTGAAGATCTAATAACTCTAATCAGGTGCAGCCAACCCCCCCTTTCTAAGAGACCTAGGAATGAAGAGATTTATGAATCTTCTGACCAGGATTCTGTTTTTTTCTGATTCTTCTAATGATCTGGATTTGCCATCCTCTACTTATAAGGATTCTGATGCAGAGGACCCCATTCCCTCTGCTTCCCCTCCAGAGGATTTTTCTTTTGGGGAAACCTTACATACTCTAAGGGAGCATTTCCACTGGAAAAGCCAGGATTTTTCTGATTCAAAAAAGAGGCTTAGGGATTTCTTACTCCTACCTCAGCATAGGCCTTCAGCTATTCCTCCTGTACTAGACATTGTTGATGCTTTTTCGGAATCTAGTTTGGCCCCTGATTCCTTACCTACTGCTGCCAGAAAACCAGATCGATGTTGCAGGGTTCTTGAGTCACACAAGTTTATTTTTAAAAATCCTATTGCAGATCCAGAGACTATTTCACAGGGGCCCAAGGGAATTAAGGCTTCTACTGCTAAAAATCCTACCCCTTCTGATAGAGACTCCACGGCGCTAGATAGATGGGGTAAGAAGGTTTACACCTCTGCTACCTTGGCCATTAGGACTTTAAACTGCCAGTTTTGTATGTTAACGTATCAGCGACATGTTATTGGATTGCTTAAACAGAAAATGATGATTCTTGACTGTGTGGAAAATAAAGAATTGCAGGATTTAATGCATTCTGCTGAACAAGTTGGAAAACATACTTTGCAATGTGGTTTTGATTCTTTAGAGGCCTCTTGCAGGGCCGCTGTTACTGGGTCTGCGCTCAGAAGTCATGCTTGGCTTAAGGAGCAATCTTTGCCTGATCATGTTAAAGCTAAATTGTTGGATGCTCCCGTAAATCAGGACTGCCTGTTTGGCAACAAGGCTGAGGAAGTTCTTAAAAAGATGGAAGATAAAGCTAAATCTATGCAAACTGTTTAAGATTTATTACAAGTTCAGCCTCCTAGATTTAGTAGGCACTGGCCTAAGAATTGGTCCTTTCCAGCCCCTTCCAGGTCTTCTCAAGCCAAACCCAGACACCGCAAAAACCCCAGGTTTCAGTCCCAGGGGACACACAGGACTAAGCAGTGGAGGGCCTCCACTTCCAAATCTGGGAGTAATAAGACTCCCCCTATGGTAAACTGTCCCAATTACTTCCTTTTAAAAATTTCCAAGCACTTATCAACTGGCTGCCCCTTTGGGGGGAAAGATTGCTCTTCATGCAAAGAACTGGGAACTCGTTACCCAGGACAAATGGGTTTTAAATATAGTGTCCCAGGGATACAGATTTCACTTCCATACATTGCCAACACCAAGCAGGTGGCTGGACCTACCCCCAAATCAGTGGGCAGAGGCCCAAAAACAAGTACTTTCTCTCTTAAGCATGGGGGCTATTCAACTGGTACCAGAAGAGGAAAAGGGACAAGGATTCTACTAGAGACTTTTCCTGGTACCCAGAAAAGACAATTCATGGCGTCCTATCCTGGACCTGTCTACTCTAAACGCCTTTCTGGAGATTCCAAAATTCAAGATGCTGACTTTTCAACAATTACTTCCTATGCTAGGCAAAGATGCCTGGTTGGCAACACTAGATTTAAAAGAAGCATACCTGCACATCCCAATCGGGGAATTTTGCAGAAGATACCTACGCTTCAAAGCAGGCTATGCGCACTATCAGGTCTCTACACTGCCCTTTGGCTTATCTACTGCGCCCAGGGTATTCACAAAGTGCCTAGCTCCAGTTATTGCATTTTGCAGGCAAAGAAATATTAAAATATACCCATACCTGGACAATTGTCTAATTCAGGCAGAAAGCCAGGACATGCTTTTGAATCTGGCCTTTGTACAAAGGATTCTAACTTGTTTGGGGTACACCTTAAACGAAAATAAATCACACCTGGTACCCTGCCAACAAATTATATTCCTGGGAGCAAGCTTGAATACAACTTCCCAGGTGGTGTACCTCACACCAGAGAAACAAATTCTTTTGACAACGTACTTCAAACAAGTGGCCACAAAGACCCTGCTGTCTGCAAGACAAATACTGCAAGCCTTGGGGTTCATGGCTTCCTGCATTCTTCTAATTCCATATGCAAAACTGCATATAAGGAAACTACAGTGGTATCTAAAAAGCCTATGGTGTCAACAGTCTCAGGATCTAGAAGCAATGATTCCTATCATACCTTGCATATGCCTAGAGTTCCTTTGGGCAGAGGCCTGCCACCAAAACAAGGGGACTACCTTTCACACCACCCCCTGCTGCCCAAACCCTAACAGATGCATCAGACTGCATGGGGGGGCTCACCTGGCAGGGAAGTGCATTCAGGGCAAATGGAACCCAAGTCAAATGCACCTGCATATCAATCAAAAAAATGTTAGCTGTACAGAATGCTCTGACATCAAGGACCGCATTCTTCCAGGACAACTAATGGTAGACCGACAGCACCACTGTTATGTGGTACATAAGCAGGGGGGGCACACATTCTTACCCCATCTACAGACTAGCCATGGCATTGTGGAACACAGCCTTGAGCTACCAAGTGCACCTGCAAGCTCAGTTCCTGCCAGGAAAGTTAAATACACTGGCAGACGGACTAAGCAGAAACTTTATGGACCCACATGAGTGGAAACTGGAACCAAGTATTTTCAACATGTTGACAAGCAAATGGGGGGAGCCCAGATATAGACCTGTTTGTCTCTTCCCCAGAACTACCAGTTGGACAAATTTTGCACAAGGACTCCCCACAAACGAGCCTGGAAAGTGGATGCTCTCTTTTGATTGCTCCAGACTGGCTGCGCCAGCACTGGTACCCCCTCCTGCACAGGCACCTGCTTGACTCCTTCCCTGTTCTCTCAACAGGAGAACCAGATTCTGCACTCTCCGCTTCTAACACTGAACCTTGCAGCCTGGCTAATTACATAATCTCTCCTTTACCATCCCACAATAAACCTGTGATGGATATCATTTTAGAGGCAAGGAGGCCTAGCATTAGAAAATCATATGCTGAAAAATGGAAAAGATTCTGTGCCTGGAACCAGTTTCAAGGGATGAGCACAGCAGAGCCCAATTTACCTCTGATTTTACAATACTTAACATGAGATACTTCACAAGGGCCTGTTTTTTCCTCCATAAAAATCCACGCCTCAGCCATTTCAGTTCATTATAACACACAACCCCCCCTCTTCTCTCATCCACTGCTCAAGCAGTTCCTCAGAGGGTCCAAAAGTGTAAGACCACCCAGGAGAGCTCCAACCCCAGCCTGGGACCTTAACTTTGTTTTGGAGAATCTCACTCTACCTCCTTTTGAACCAGCTGCTACTGCAGACCTAAAATTCCTTTCTTGGAAAACAGCTTTCCTTTTAGCAATCACTTCAGCTAGACTGGTATCTGAATTACAGGCCCTTATGGCAGTGGAGCCTTTCATCATCTTTCATGCGGACAGGGTGTCCCTCAGAGCCAATCCATCCTTCATGCCCAAGGTGGTATCCAGTGTAGCTCTTAAATCAGTCAATTCATTTGCCAACCTTCTTTCCCAATCCACAGAACAAAGGAGAATGGATATTGCATTCCTTAGATGTGCACACTCCAGATTCTACTTGGACAGGACTAAACCTCAAACGAAATCTAAACTGCTGGTAGCATTTGCTGCAGGGGCAGAGGGGAAGGCTATTTCAAAGCAAATTACTTCTAATGGATATTGCATTCATTTCTGCTGTAAGCACCATGGAAACCTATCCCCCAGGGGATCAGACCTCACTCCACCAGGGCTGCATCTACCTCTACAGCCTTTCTCAGAGGTGTCCCTACCCAGGGACATCCTAGAACCTGCTACCTGGAGTTCTGTACATACTTTCTCCAAGCATTACCATTTGCCAATTTTCTCTAAATCCAGAGCTGGCTTTGCCACTGCAGTCTTGCAGGGCCTTATAGCTGGTCCTAATGCTATCTAAATTCCTCCTCCCAACCACGGCTTTGGGAATCTACCCAAATGTAATGACTGCAACAGTGAAACACGAAGAACATAGTGCAGTTGTGTGCACTTTTAACATAAATGTAGATGTTAGAGTGTATTCACTGTTGCAGTCTTGGTTACCCTCCCTCCAGCCCCCTAACTTCTTTTGGCTATACCTCTACTTCCTTTACTATGCTTAAAAGCCTTTTTCGTGTATTTGCTTTTTTGTTGGAAGTATTTCATTGTACTTTTATGTTTAATTGCTCCCTATTAGGGGGGCACCTGACATCTGGGACAAGAAAAACTGATATAATGGTGCCGGCTGCATGTTTTATACCCCTGACAATCTCGTCATGAAAGAAGGGACAGCAACTGACGCAGTACCCAAGACTTGTTAATCAGGCCTACTGAGGGCTACCTGCAAGCAGATAACCCAAATGTAATGACTGCAACAGTGAATACACTCTAACATCTACATTTATGGTAAGTGTACACAACTGTACTTTCACTAGGTGCCTGGTAGCCATAAATTGCCTTCTGAAAGATCACGTTAAAAAATCTGGAATGCTTCTTGCATCCAGAACCTGTTACTGTGAACCTGCAAAACGTCCAGCTACCACCCAAGAAACAGGACTTGTTCCTGAGAGGTCTTCTGGATGTCATTCACCAGACTCCTCCCCTTGAAAAATGCCATGATACTGGTGAATTAACATGTATGACAAAAACAACCCATTAGGAGTTTCTCTGGACGCAGGGTTACATGAGCTCAGTCTTGATGGGCTCTGTAGCAAGACTACACAAGGAAGCGTCAGTAGTACCTCAGAAACGGAGCAGTATATCTCACCCTGTGTAGAAACACTGCGAAATACAGCAGGTGAGTCCCATTTGCGGTCCTATTCAGGCGAAGCTCCTACATCTGCTAGTAAGATACCCTTCACCATCTAGGAAGTCTGGGGCAAAGTACAGAAAGGAAAGGACTTCAACATAAATTATTGCAATTATCTAGCCAAAATGAGTTTTGTAACAAATTTGGAAAGTAGAAACCTTGCATATCCTCAGAAATACCACAGTGATGTAGTACATTTTTAAAAAAGGCAGTCCTACCTCGTCTGCTGGCTGGCTGTGGAGGTGTGGAATCTGGGCCAAGAGTATGGGCTAACCTTTGGAGCATCCTACATCCCTTCTTAAGAGCCTTTTTGACAGAAATTGATCTTATTGCTTCTTGTGAAAGTAGACAACTCAGAATTGTGTTCATGGGTAGCCTTTTTCTTTTGCTGTTTGGTCTGTTCCCCCTCTGCTTTTCCTTCAGTCCCTCTTTTTCTCCAAAGCAGTTTAGTAGATAGTACAGGCCAGAAATGCTGCTCATGGCTGTTTTTCAGTTAAAGCAGCGTAGGATGTTTATCTAAAGGTCCAGTGTTACAGTACTGACTCTTGGTTTCTTGCTTTGCTGAATCTCGAGCAGCCCTCTACTACTCATCCCTCCTGGAGCAGTGGACTCCCACTTGGAAATAGGTGGCAAGAGTCAAATACTGGCACTGTTCAGAGCCTTTGTAATGTACTTCAAACATTGTAAGCCCTAATTGCACTAGAAGTCTAGCGTTTCAAGAGAAGTGCCATGTTTTCCTTTTATGTTACTGTAAGGCATCAGATATTTTAAGGTTTCATGAATAGGTGTTCAACCCCAAGTAGTTATTTACTTTCTTAGAAGTAAAGTTCTGACTAAGGATGTAAACAGGTTAGCCTTTTTGCACTGTCAGGAACAGGACATGCCCAGTTGTTTTCAGTGCATATCCTTTATTCAAATGGCCTTGTGTCACTACCCAGGCTTTAACTTTGAAGGAGTACATCTGGTCCTGATTTGCTGTGTTGCCCTCCTGCTCTTACTCAAGTACTCAATGATCAAGAATGAAAAGTCTGGTAGCCACCAACATGTCAGGATTAGATAATTTTCTAGTCTCAGATAAGTGTCAGGGGGATGCCTTGACGGTCCTTGTTACCAAGTTTTTACTGCTGAAGCTTCTGGTATGACATTTCTGGAGGCTGCAACACTGACTGGAATGCATCCTAGCAAGGTGACACCGTTTGCTGTCATTTTGCTTCTGAAGAGACTCTGGTGTCCTTGGGTTCTGAAACGTACATCAGTGAATAGGAGGGCAGCATCCCTTTGCTGTTTATAAGGTCAAAGAACAAGAGTGGTCTTGTGTGCTCGGCTTGTGAACAGAAGCATCTAAGGTATGCCACCATTCCAAACCTGCGTAAGCCGAAACATGTCACCTTGTCTCAGCCTGTGCTGAGCATGTTTGAAGTCCAGAGAACCAACCCCTGAAATTTCAGTGTCAGGGCTGTCCTCTGCCAGAAAGAAAAAGCTCTAGATAAACCAGCTTGGATACCTCAGTTTGAGGTAAACAGATTAGCTTATGTGGATGTAATGTCTTAATTGTCATGTGTAGTCAGATATTAAGGGCACTTTATCCTCCGCCTCGGTCTCCATATCTAATTTGGGGATACTCAACAGAATGAAGGAATTCTTTTAAGTGGAAGGCCAAGGTATTCTCCAAGGTAGTTTGCCCGAACACAAATTTCTGGTCATTTAAGATGCATGAAGCCAGGCTCTTAACCTTGTTCTAGGAAGCCTGCTTCTGTATGGTTCATGAGTTCCCTAAAGAGCTGTACAAGAACACATTGGCTGTTCAGCAAGCGACCTACTGTTGCTTCAACAGATAACCGGATTCCTGGTGACGGGGAGAGCAAAATTCTCAACAGCTATACATCTGTTAACCTGGCCACTGTTGAGGCCTTAAACTGCCAGCCTTACATGTTGGAATTTGCAGTCCCCTCTAACCAGACATGACAAGAGGCAAAGGAACTAAAGACCTGAAGATGGTTGACCTGTGCAGCCTTAGTTCCCAGGTTGCCAGACACGCATTGAAATGCAGCTGTGATGCTGTGGATAAGTCCTGCAAAATAGCTGTCAGTGTGCTTTATAGTCCGAAGGTAAGCTTGCCTGAGTACACAGCCTTTACATGAGCATATGAAAGTGCAGCTCAGTACACTTCTGGATAAAGAGCTTCTGTTTGAACTCCTTGCAGAAGATGACTTGGAGACTGGAGGAAAAGGTGGAAGCCATGTAATCAGATTTTTTTTTTAATTCCCAATACAAAGATAACAGTAGGGATTATACAGTAAAAGCTTCCCTTTCTACCCTAAGCAAGACTAAGAAAAGCAATTCGGGGATAGAAGGGCAGGTATAAGAAAAATGACAAAATCAGTGGGAGATTTGGGCCATGACACCCAGAGGGAGCAGCTGTGACTCAGCAGAACTCTTCCTTCATTCAACCCTCATGTCACACCTATTGTCCCACGTCTCCCCTTTCAGGCATGACAGTCCAGTTTGCACAGCAACAGGGAAGCCATCATACAGGATGGTGTCGTGCAGATATTAAAGCAATGTATAGATTGTATTTTCAGAAAGAATGGAGGCAGTTGAGCTCTGGAAGTCAGGATTCTGCAAGGCAAGAATCCCAACAATCTCCACAGTAGCTATATATACTCAAACCTCTAAAGTTATGGTAGGTTTCTAACACAGATCATTTTAACCAAAAACTGGGGTACTGATGCACACCAGTAGTCTGTGAACAATTAGACTGCTTAGATTTCTCTCTTTGCTTAAAGCACATTTTAAAGGG
This sequence comes from Protopterus annectens, assembly GCF_019279795.1. Taxonomy (NCBI): domain Eukaryota; kingdom Metazoa; phylum Chordata; order Ceratodontiformes; family Protopteridae; genus Protopterus; species Protopterus annectens. Next base: position 1,479,391,226 of record NC_056735.1, on the reverse strand, counting down.
CATTCTCAATGTCTTAAAAGTTAGGAAATCAAATGCAAAGAAATCTCATGCCTGTGATGATGATCTTTCAAAGGGAAGGGTCAGGACCAATTCTGCATTTTAGAAAAAGGTATTCTTGCACGTCTAGTATGTTTCAGCCTGTATGCTTGTGGTATTGTCCCCTCAGTGGTTGTTAGTAACGCAGATGATGTTCGTGTTTCACTGTTGCAGTCATCACATTTGGGTTATCTGCCTGCAGGTAGCCCTCAGCCGGCCTGAATACGAGAGTATTAGGATTCCTGCATCGGATGCTCTCTCCCATGACGTCAGGTCGTCAGGGGTATAAAACATGCAGCCGACTCCATTGCATCAGTCTTTCTTGCCGTGCGGTGCCCAAAGCAGAAGCAGTTCGCAAGTGCCGGTCGGCAGACTCCTGAAATTTTCATTTTTGAGTTTCAGATCTGAAGTCTTCAAAAAAGGTGAGTATCCCTGTGGGGATTCTTTTTTTCTTGCTCCAACCGATGTCCGTAAAATTTAACAATTGTCTTACTTGTGGAAAGCAAATACCTCAAGAGATTTTCATTCGTACTGCATTCCCTGTTTAGGCCCAGACCACGACATCCCTCGCTGTCTGTTTTGTGTCTTGTTCAACCCCTGAACTATTTGTCATCGGGCTATCTTTACAGCAAATTATTTTCGTACTCCAAAATGGCTTCGTTAAGCCATCCGACTACCGATGATTTGAAAAAAATGTAAGGATAAAGGCAGACCACATGGGTCCAAAACTGCCGAGTAGCTTCTGTTAAGCTAGTCGCCAGTCTGCCGGTACTCTGGCGCTTTCACAGCCCCGGATACCCGCTACTTCAGATTCACAGGCCTCTACTGAGACCTAATCGGAATCCGGTATGCTGCGAGATACTTCGACTGTGGAACCTGCGGATGTCTCTACCTTGGATGGGTCCCGGAGCCGCTGTGCAGCTTCTGAGGGTGTATTCAAGCCTTCAGACTTGCATTTTAAACCAATGCAGTCATCTTCATCCAGGCCTAAAACTTGCACCATGCCTAGAAAACTGACCAAGCCGCAGGCTCAGGCCTATATGCCTAAAAAATAAATGCTTAGAATGGCTGAAGACCTTATTACCTTAATTAGCGGAAGCCAGCCTTCCCCCTGTAAGAGACCTAGAACTGATTTTTCCTTCTGATTCTTCTGATCAGGAATCTGATATTTCTGTTCCTTCTAATTACCAGGATTTGCCGTAATCTACCTTTGAGGATTCTAATGCAGAGGATTCCATTCCCTCTGATTCCCCTCCAGAAGATTTTTCTTTTTGTGAAACCTTGCACACTCTTGGGGAGCATTTCCACTGGGAAAGCCAGGATTACTCCTGACTCCAAAAATAGGCTTAGGGAATTCTTACTCCTTCCTCAACACAGTCCTTTAGCTATTCCTCCTGATGTTCTTTGTGTTTCACTGTTGCAGTCATTCATTCCATTTGGGTAATCTGCTGGCAGGTTGCCCTCAAGTCGGCCTGAATTTCAAAGTCTTGGGTCCTGCGTCAGTTGCTGTCTCCTCTTCCATGACATCAGGTCGTCAGGGGTATAAAACATGCAGCAGTCGCCATTTTCTTTAGTCTTTCTTGCCGAACAGTGCCCAAAGCAGAAGCATTTCGCAAGGGCTGGTTGGCCGACTACTGAAATATTCCAGTTTGAGTTTCAGAACCGAAGTCTTCACGACGAAGTACCCCGTTGGGGAAACTTTTTTCTTACTTTTTACCGATGTCAGAAAGTTAATAATTGCATTACTTGTGGGAAGCAAATACCTCATAAGGATTTCCATTTATACTGTATTCCTTGCCTAGGCCCTGATCACAATGTGCCTGGCTGTCTGTTTTGTGCTAGATTTAACCAACGCACTATTAAGTGTCTGTATATTTTTGCATCAAAGTATTTTGGAAACTGATTTAACTACAGAAATGTCGTCTGATAGCAATCCGACTACCGGAGTACATAAACGCAAAGAAAAGGACAGAGAAAGGCAGTCTAGATCCAAAACAGACTAAACTTCTAAGCCAGTCGCTGGTTCGCCGGTACTCAGGTGCTTTCGCAGCCCCTGATACCCGCTACCTTCGAGTCACAGGCCTCTACCGACACCCATGTGGAGTCCGGCATGCCGCAAGATACTCAAGGTATTGGACCGATGGATGTATCTCCCTCTAATGGGTCCGGAGCCGCTGAGCAGGCACCGGATTCTGAGGGTGTATTCAGACCTCAACATTTGTATATCAAACAGACAGCTGCAAGACCAAAGACAAAAGCAACTTCTAAAACTAATGACGCATGAGACACATGCACAGGCCTCTATGCCTAAAAAACAGATGATCAAAATGGCTGAAGACCTTATTACCTTGATCAGGGGTTCCCATCCCCCTCCAGATAAGAGGCCTAGGCAAGACATTATGAATCTTCAGATCAGGTTTCTATTTCTTCTGATTCCTCTTCTGATCAGGAATTATCTATACCTCCCTATGAGGATTCTGATGCTGAGGAGTCTATTCCATCTTCATCTCCTCCTGAGGATTATTCATTTGGAGAAACCTTGCATACTTTGAGGGAGCATTTTCACTGGGAGAGTTGACTACTCAGAATCAAAAGAGAGGCTCAGGGATTTCCTTCTCCCTTAGCACATAGCCATTCCCCCTGTTTTAGACATTGTGGATGATGTGTTTTCGGAGTCCAGCTTGACCCCTGACTCCTTACCTCCGGCTCCCAGTAAGCCTGACAGATACTACAGGGTCCCTGACTCGCATACATTTTTATTTAGAAACCCTGCTGCTGACCCTGAAACTATTTCACAGGGTCCAAAGGGAGTTAAGGCCTCAACATCAAAAAATCCTACCCCCTCTGACAGATTCAAGGGCACTGGCCAGATGGGGATAAAAGGTTTATATATCTGCAACCTTGGCAATCAGGTCCTTAAACTGTCAATTTCATATGTTTAAGTACCAACATGTTGTGGGATTGCTGAAACAGAAAATGTTTATTTCAGAATGTGCAGAAAATAAAGAATTGCAGGAATTATTGCATGCAGCTGAACAAGTTGGAAAGCATACTTTGCAATGTGGTTTTGATTCCTTAGAGGCCTCCTGCAGGGCCACAGTTACTGGATCTGTGATTAGGAGGCATGCCTGGTTAAAGGAACAACATTTGCCTGATCATGTTAAAGCTAAATTGCTAGATGCACCTTTACAGCATGATTCTCTGTTTGGTATTAAGGCAGAAGAGGTTTTAAAGAAAATGGAAGACAAAGCTAAGTCTATGCAAACTGTTAAAAGACTTCTTGCAAGTGCAGCCACCAAGATTCAGTAGACACTGGCCTACAAAAAATTGGTCCTTTCCTGTGTCAGACAGAGCTCAAAGGGGCAAATCCAGATGCCCTAAGGGTTCCAGATACCAGGCACAAGATTCATACAGGTTAAAGCAATGGGGGTGCTTCCACCTCCAAATCTGGAGGAGATAAAGCACAGACCTACAGAAAGCAATCCCAATGACTTCTCTCTGCCTGCACCAAACACTAAACTTTTGGCAGCACCCATAGGGGGAAAATTAGCACTTTTTGCTCAAAATTGGCAATTAATAACCCAGGACAAGTGGGTACTAAACATTGTATCACAGGGATACAGATTCCATTTCCACACTCTGCCAATGGCAAATGGTTGGCCAGATCTGCCAAAAAATCAATGGGCAGAGGCACAAACAGGTTACTTCCCTCATGGATATGGGGGCCATTCAGCCAGTACCAGAACAGGAAAAAGGACAAGGTTTTTACTCTACTGTTCTTGGTACCCAGAAAGGACAAGGTCTGGCAGCCAATACTGTATTTATCGATTTTGAACACATACCTGGACATTCCAAAATTCAAAATGCTGACTTTGCAGCAGCTTCTGCCCATGCTGAACAAGAATGTTTGGCTGGTGACTTTAAACCTAAAAGAGGCATACCTGCATGTCCCAATACGACAGTCATGCAGAAGATACCTCAGATTCAAGGTTGGCTTAATGCATTATCAATTCTCTGCACTGCCCTTTGGCTTATCTACTGCGCCCAGGGTCCTTACAAAGTGCCTGGCACCAATAATTGCATTTTGCAGACAAAGTATACAAATATATCCTTACTTGGACGACTGTCTCATTCAAGCAGAGAACAAGGACACTCTTAACACCTAGCATTTGTGAAAAGGCTAACTGCCTAGGGTATACAATAAACAAAAAGAAATCACAACTGGTACCCTCTCAAAAGATAACATTCCTGGGTGTAAGCTTGAATACAACAGCCCAGTTCTTTTACCTCACGCCAGACCAGCAAAGGCAACTGACTGCTTACTTCAAACTGATGGCAACAAAAACCCAGTCTTCTGCAAGGCAAATCCTGCAGACTCTGGGCTACATGGCATCCTGCATCCTACTGATTCCATATGTAAGACACTTCAATGGTACCTAAAAAGTTTATGGAGTCAACATTCACACAGTCTAGAAACAATGATTCCTCTCATTCCCTGCCTGCAACAGGAGTTTCTATGGTGGGCAAAGGCATGTCACCAAAACATGGGACGGCCATTCACTCTACCCCCTGCCAGCCACACCTTAACAGACACATAAGATTATGCCTGGGGGGCCCACATGGCAGGAAGATGCATTCAGGGCATATGGATACCAAAACAAATGCATCTACATATCAGCCAGAAAGAGATGCTAGCTGCTCAAAATGCCCTAACAGCCTTCAAGGACTTAATTCATCTAGGACAACTACTGATAGACGGACAACACCGCAGTCATGAGGTATATAAACAAACAAGGGGGCACACACATACCCCCTTTGCAGATTAGCCATGGCACTGTGGGACACAGCTTTGACCTACCAAATACATCTTCAAGCTCAATTCCTGCCTGGAAAACAAAACACACTGGCAGACTATTTAAGCAGAAACCTTATTGATCCTTACGAGTGGAAACTAAATCCACAAGTCTTCAGCATGATAACAGAGAAATGGGGGAGCCCAGACATAGATCTATTTTCCTCTCAAAATTATCAATTGAAAAGATTCTGTGCAAGGACTTACCACAGACAAGCATGGAAAGTGGATGCACTATTTTTCAGTTGGAAAAACCTGTCCGTTTATGCCTTTCCTCCTCTGCCTCTTCTCCCCAAGGTCCTCCTAAAAGTCAGATAAGAGAAACCAAAGATGATACCAATTGCCCCGGACTGGCCCCGCCAATACTGGTACCCAATCCTAAGGAACTTCTCAATACCCAGCTTGGACCTTGCCTCAAAGACCACAACTGTCCCAACAAAACAATCAGATCCTGCACAATCCACTACAGACTCTGAACCTGTCAGCATGGCTGATCATGTAGTCATACAAACAATACTTCTCAGTAAAGCTGTGATGGATGTGATTTTGGAAGCCAGAAGGCCTAGTACTAGAAAATCTTATGCTGACAAATGGAAGAGATCCTGTGCTTGGAATCGAGCACAAGGGACTGATACAGCAGAACCAAATATTCCTCAGATATTGCAATACTTAACTGAGATGCTTGACAAAGGCCTATCTTTCTCATCAATTAAAATCCATGCCTCTGCCATTTTGGCTCATTAGAATACAGAGCCACCAATCTTTTCTCATCCTTTACTAAAACAGTATCTTAGAGGAGCCAAAAATGTAAGGCCTCCTAGAAGATCACCATTGCCTGCATGGGACCTCAATTATGTGTTGGAAAAGCTCACCCTGCTTCTATTTGAACCAGCTGCTACCGCTGGTATAAAGTTCTTATCATGGAAAACAGCTCTGCTACTAGCAATTACTTCAGCTAGAAGAGTTTCAGAGCTACAGGCCATCATGGCTGTAGAGCCTTTCATCATCTTTTACCCAGACAGGGTGTCTGAGGACAAATCCTACTTTTATGCCTAAGGTGGTTTCCAGTGTGGCTCTTAACCAATCTGCCAACCTTTTATCCAAATCCGCAGAACAAGGGGGAGAGAATTCTGCATTCCTTGGACATGCACAGACGGCTAAGATTCTACTTGAGCAGGACTAAAGCTCTAAGAAAAACTGAGCGATTACTAGTGACATATGCTGCAGGATCAGATGGCAAGGCTATTTCAAAGTGGATAAGCCACTGCATCAGTTTCTGCTACTTACACCATGGTAAACCTGTGCCCAAGGGCATTAGGTCTCATTCCACCAGAGCTGCAGCTACTTCAGCAGCCTTTCTCAGGGGAGTACCAACCAAAGACATTCTAGAGGCTGCTACTTGGAGTTCTGTTCACACCTTTACAAAGCATTATCATTTGCTTCTCTACTCTAAATCCAGGGCAGGCTTTGCTACTGCAGTTCTGCAGGTCCTTATAGCCGCTCCTAATGCTGTTTAGCTCCACCTTCCCAACCATAGCTTTGGGATTCTACCCAAATGTAATGACTGCAACAGTGAAACACGAAGAACATAGTACAGTTGTGTACACTTACCATAAATGTAGATGTTGGGGTGTATTCACTGTTGCAGTCCAGGTTACCCTTCTCCGCCATCCCCCTGTCATTCTGGAGTTTAGCTTTATCTACAAGCAAATGCACCACATAGGTTGTAGAAGATAGAGAAGGAAAGTTATATATATATATATTTTTTTTTTTTTTGCTACCTTTTTGGGGGCAAGAAAAAGTAAAGAAAATGGCGTCGGCTGCATGTTTTATACCCGACGGCCTGATGTCATGGAAGAGGGGAGAGCAACCGACGCAGGACCCAAGACTTGGAATTCAGGCTGACTGAGGGCAACCTACCAGCAGATTACACAAATGTAATGACTGCAACAGTGAATACACTCGAACATCTGCATTTATGGTAAGTGTACACAACTGTACTTTTGTAAATTTGTCATGCTTTTTTACTTCTCCCCTTCTGTCGCATCTTAGACTTCCATCTATTGTTGGTGGTGGTATCGTCCCCTCCGTAGCCAAATGACGACCCTATTACATATTCATTCTAACCAGTCCCTTGTAGCCTAGCACCTCAAGCAAGTGTAGGGAGCCAGGGATCATGAATGTTCTGTAAAGGGTATAGGTTTGGTCTAGAATGTACACACCTCCTTTGTTGGCCAGAAGGTGGTGTGCAGTGCCCATTAAATTGGACTCAGTGGAGTTGTACTTTCACACAAAACATTGCTTTCATTGGTTTGTTTCTAAAATCCTTTGTTACAGGAGTTGTACTTTGCTTTCCCCAGGTGAAGACTTCCTGATGGTCTTTACACTGGGTTAACTGGTGTCTGTCACTTCCATCCCTCTGTGTCCTGGTCTCCCAGCTCCTAGGCCATTAACCAAACCTGTTTAAGATTAGTAAGCTACTGTCAACTCACTCCCTTGCCTCTCTCTAATGTTCCTGTAGCCCCTAGGTTGCTAAAAATCTGGTAAGTCTTTTTAGGGGTGGGGTAAGTATAATCAGGCTGAAATCTTTGTATTGTAGAGCTGCGTTTGGACATTCCTTTGGTTCTAGCAAGGATCCTGCTTTTAGCTGTTTGAGAATTTATTCTGCCGGTGTCATTGAAATGCTTTCCCTTATTTTATGTATAGCTTTGCCAGGCTCAATAGCTGGATGTAGATGAGAATGTAACATGGCTGCTGTTTGGTTGCATATTATGCTAATTTATTCTTCCCTGTGTGCATCTCGGCACTTTAGTCAATGAGAAATTCAAGATTTAAGCTGCTAACAAGAACTGCCTCAAGTGGGCTAGTTAATTGTATTAGCGCTTAACACAACTCCCTAATTTTGGGGGGAGGGAGGTCAGGGTGTTGGTCAGAAAGTAAGTTCCCGTTACGGATTTTGTGTTCTTAGATGCTCTTCTCTCCTTCCCCTGTTAACACTCTGGTCTAAGAATTGAGGACTTTAGGCACATGCCCTTTCATAATGGGTATTCGTCATGTATATGATTAATTTAACCAGTGTCAAACACTGATCCCATTGAACCTATTTTGGTCTCAGCCTAGGATAAGAACAAAAGATATGATGACCTATACAGTGTGAATGACGAAATGTAATATATGCATATCATTAGCAGCACAGTTTTTCCCATTTTCTACATGGGGTCAGGGTATCATTTTAACTGGAATCATGATTCAATGCCACACTCCTTCCTTCAACACTCATGCCAGACTGTCGCAGATCTTTTCACACAATCCATCAACCTCTTTGCTGGGCATCCACGTCTCCTCTTACCTTCTTCCTGTTTGTTCCAAATCTTCTTCACCAGATTGTCTTCTGCTTTTCTGCACATGTCCAAACCACAGTAATATGTTCTTTGATCTTTTCTGCAATTAGAGCTCCTTTGGCTTTTGCTGTTATTTCTTTGAGGCACTTCATTTCCATCACCTCTAGCTTTCTCATCTGCTCTGCCTTTTACTGCCCAGGTTTCTGTACAGTAGTACTGGTCGTACCACTGTCTTGTACACCTTACTTTTCAGCTTCTTTGGTATTGTGTCCTAGACTACATCTGAGACTGTCAATTGAGTGCAGCACCTCTAATTCTAGCTTTGACCTCTTCATTCAGATTTTCAATTACCACTCCCAGATGCTTGAAGCTATTTACCTGTTCCACTATCTTCCCTTCCATCTCAATTCTCAGCTTCTTCTGATATCCCCAGTTTGCTGCCCATACCACTGTTTTATCTGTTATTAGTTTCAACCCACATGCCTTCAGTTTTGCATTTCATTCCCATATTCTTTGCTGAAGTTCTTGCTCTGTGTGCCTGTAATGCAGCATCATCTGCATACAACAGCTTTGTTGATCTGTCCCCTCCAACCTGTTTGCTAATGTAGTCCTTCACCAGTGTGAGCAGCAGTCAGAGCTGAGCCCTGGTGCACACCAGTCCAACTGGGAACCCTCTGAGGCCGAACACTGTTCGTACTTGAGTTATTGAGTGCTTGTACTTAGCCTGTACTAATTCTATCAATTCTACAAACAAGGCTATAGTGAGGTCAATAAAAATTGTACCAGTAAGTAGGCCTTTGTCTATTCCAAATAGAATGTCTTGAGTGTCCACGTAACGTTGGATGTACTGCAACAGAGCCATGCTGCTTTTGAGAGATGTAGAAGGCAGCATTAAGCAAGTGGAAAGTAAAGTATTTTTCCAGAATCTTTCCTACGCTAGGGAGAACAGGAGTAGGGCACAAGTCTTGAATGAATTGGGTTTGAGGGAGTGGTCTTACAATGGCATTTTTCCAGGTATTAGCCATAACATTGAGTGTAATGCACATGTTGTAGATGTTTCAATGAGGTCATGTTTCTGCAGTGATAAGTTATGGGTGGAGGTTGTCTGTAGTGCGGGGGGGGCACTATCAAGTTTAGTCTGTAGTGGGGGGCACTGTCAAGTTTAGTCTGCTCAGAGAGTGGAAGTCCTTGGATGTGATAGTTATGAAGTAGAATGGGGGGGAGATGAGAGTAGCAGATGCATTTTGGAATTGCCTAGAGAAAGGGCTAGGAAGGTCGCTGAAATGAAAGGAAATTGGAGGCAGAGTTGGAATTCATGGACAAAAGGATTTTGGAATTCATTAAGAAAAGGTTCTTCCTGTAAGACTTAACTTTCCAGAAGTTTGGGATGGTTTATATTGGTGAGGTTTAGTGTTTCATCATATGACTTAAATACTGCGTATGCCTTGCATAGCTGGTTATAGTGCTGTCTGTTCATAGTTGAATATGCTTTCCAAGAATGCCATGTTTTTTTTATGAGCTTAAAGCTCTTTTATAAGGTTTACTATCAAAATTCGGAACGGCAAATGTACGACTGCCACTTTGTCGAAATCACTGAGCTCAAGGTTTTCAATGCCGAACTGCAATATTACGAACCATAATAACGAATGTAGAGCTGCATTCATTGAGTTTGGCATTGTGAATGTAGATTGTGATACAGTGGGGAGCGGGGAATTTCCCATTTTCCTCAGTAGTGTGATCTCTGAGTTGGTAATAAGTTGCAGGGGGTGTGGGGGGGCTACATGGGGGTCCGGGAGGCTTGTCCCCCTGCAAAACTTGCACTCCAACACTTTTGATTCTGAAGGTTCAGTGTTGTGAATGGGACCATCGCGGTGATGAGTTCCGGCATTATGAAGGGATTGGCCAGTACATTTTTGTAGTTTTGGTTCTGCATTGTGCATAAACACACAACTGCCGTTCCAGATTTTGATGGTAAACTTTTTATAATGCAGGGAACCAGTTAATTTTAAATTTGTATGGTCTTTGGATTATTGGGAAGCAGGAGTTTTGTGGGTCGGTCAGTACAGAGGTGAGTATTTCTGTAGCAGTGTTATGGTCTGATAAATTCAGAAATGGGATAGCAATCCATTAAGAAGATAATGTATTTAAGTTAATGTCTTTCTGTGATGTATGTCATCATGTCAAAGATGAGCTTTGTGGGTATGTTTACATATGGTTGATGGATATGAAAACTAATAGAGCGGTGGTCACTGAAAGAAGCTGGATGGTGTTTGAGATGAGCAGGTTTGTAAATGTGAGATCTAGGAGGGAGTGGCAAGACATGTTGTTGGTTCTAGAAGGCTCTGATATGTGCTTGATGAGGTTGAATTCTATCTGGTATTGAGGTAATTTAAAATAGGATTGCACAGATTGATACTGATGTCTCAAAATTAGTGAGATTTTTGATATCTGTCGAGGAAATTTTTTTAATAGGATATTTAGTTTGGGGAGGGAGGCATTAGATATTGTATAGTGAGTTGTAGTATGGTATTCATATCGGAGGGAAAGGATATAATTTGTTTCTTTAAGCAAGCAGATGGATGTTTGAAGTAGTCATTCTAGTGGAGGTCTTCCCACAGTGAAACTGCTTTAGAAAAGCTTTACTAAACAACTTTACCAAATGTTCACGATAAGCATGTACCGGCTGTTTGCTTTCAAAAATGTGATACTGACCACACCACACTTCAGTTGCTTTCTATGAAAAGGCTAAAACAAAAGTTTTGAATTGTTCAGTTAGTGTTGAAGTTGAATGTTAAGTACAGTGTCTTAAGTTTTAATAAAGTTGATTTTTTGCCTCTTCCCCTACATGGTGTTAACATACGGTCTCTCTCTCTCCCCTTTTTAGAACTCTGGAGGACTCTGGACAGAATGCATATCACAGCTCAATGAAGCACAACAGAAGGCTGTACAGGACCTATTGAATGCTGCTTAAAAAGCCTTCAGAACTGTTCATTCAGAAATAAAATCATGAAGTTTACCCATTTTTAAATGAATAAAGGAACTGTTGGTCATACGTATGGGACACTTAAGCAGACCACAAATGAAGTCAGCTGCAGTAGTCGTGGAAGGATTTGCAGTGTGAAAACTGCAGGTGGACTTGTGCCATTTACTGAGAAATTTTGCAGTACCCTTTTACTACAGAACCAGTACTAGAAAGTATTTTTTCTATCCAGTTAAACACACGTTGGCAAAAGGGAAATGAGCAGAATTTTCTCGTTAGTGATAACATTTCAGATATCACTGCTGTAGGTGTGCATTCTATAACATGAATTGTTTCTATACATCTAGTATTAACTGTACTAACTGGAGTGTGCAGAGTCCTTTTTTAATTTAGGGTAGAGGTAGAAAGCAAGAGAAGTCTGCCCTGAACAGCAATGAATTGAAGTGGATAATGAAGTGGCAAGATTTGTGGCTGCTTGTCACTGTCACCTGTTCACCAAAAGGCTTGTGTAATCATTTGGAGTGAACAAAATTTGGTTTCCAACGTACATGAAAGTGGAATGTCTTTGGCATGCCTGGCATTACCTCATCCACTCCAAGTCAATAAAGAGCAACAAAGTAGTCTGGATTTAGTCTGTGTAAAATTCTTATTTTTTTCCAAATGAGTGTTTTAAAGCACATACATGAGGAAAATTTTGTTAGAAGCTGCTTTTATAATTGGCAGTCATTATTTTGTCAGAAGGTTGCCACATTCAGATTGTATAGTTTTTCAGACTTGGTGGCTTGCAGGATTCACCAATATGCTTTTACTCCTGTGGAAGTAAAGGCACGATACAATTGTGAAGGGAAGTTGTTGCATCCTCATTTTTAGAAATAAAACAAGATTTTGGAAACATGTTTATGAAACCATAATACATAGATACTGGGTGAATGGTATGATTGCATGTTTTCAAACACCTCTGAGAGACTGCTACTGATTTGACCTGTACTAACAATTACATGGCCAGAATACATAACAGAGCAGCTGATTTGGTTCAGGGAAATTACTAGTTGGAAAGTTTCTTTGCAGTATTTGAAGATTAAAGGCATTTTCATCCATTATTACCTTAAGCGTTCATGTAGTTAGGTGGTGATTGGCCTAGATGTCATTCCATCTGCATTTCCAGTCAAGGATCCTGTCTTTCTGATTGGCAGCTCTTGGTGAAGACACTACATATGTTTTTGGGGGAGAACAGTCTCATTCATCATTTTTTTTTTCACAAAGAACAGTCAGATGAATCTGTGATGTAATTAGTAGGTGGGGTGGTATGCTTTTTCTGTTGAGCATTTTATTTTGTTAGTATATATTCAGTCTAATTATCCCAAAACACATTTTTAGATCTTTTTGGTGCCAGAATAATTATGGTAGGTATGCATTTTTTCCCAAGAGTATGAGCATCAGCCCACAGATCTTGTTGACAGAACGTTAAAAACAAAATGAGTTTTGCTAAGAAGTCTTTCGAAAGTAATTTGTTCCACCACCAGAGGATTATTTGAGGGGAGGATTCCAATAGGTAAACTGGCTCAGCTGGCGCAAGGGGCTGCATTCCCTCAGCTTTACTGGTCTGCATGTTCTGTATTTTTTATGGTTAGAGAATTCTTTCTTTAACTTTTTTTAACACTGTGCTGATAAAGCTGCAAAGTAAAATGACTACTTGGCCATCCTTGAGTGTTCCATTCAGGACAGCCATTAATTGTAAAGTTGTCCCACAGACTTTGCATACAATGCATATCTGAAAGTAAGAACATTCAGTTGTTAAAACCATAATGAAAGTTACCAGTCTGTTCAAATCCTTTACTTTTGGAACTCTGTTCCCTCTGAACATATACTTTGGAAATTTCTGCATCTTTTGCAGAGCATGCAAGATTTTTTGCCTGTAACTCATTTTTTATTTAATGCGGTCTGAAGGGTTTCCTGATTGCTGTTAACTTGTTACTAGTGGTGTTCTTTCTTAACCTGCCTTGCCAAAAAAAAAAACTTAGCAGCACCTGCATTAATTTCATTCAGTATGGATCATTTTGTCTACTTTTTTAATCTGTAGTCCATAGTCTCTGCTGAAAGTTGTATTTGAGTAGATGCCCCTAAAGAAGAGACATCAAAATTCTTTGGGTACACCCCAAGCTGACCTTAGGGAAAAACAGGTCTGCTAGTCATACCACAGTTGTTTGGGTCACACTTGAGCTAGTGATATGTTTGCATGCTTTTTTAATCTTAAGTTATGCAGGTAATTCATCTAGCAAGAGTGGAAGCATATCAGAGTTAAGGGTAATGGTGAATTCCACCCCCATTTACAAATCATAGTCATGTTAGTTTAGGTACAGGTTGATTCGTAATGGTTTCCTTTTTTTTTTTTTTTTAAACCCTTCCAGGATGTTTTGTGTTTCACTGTTGCAGTCATTGCATTTGAGTTATCTGCCTGCAGGTGGCCCTCAGCCAGCCTGAATACCAGAGTCTTGGATTCCTGCGTCTGATGTGGTCTCTTCTTCCGTGACGTCAAGTCATTGGGTATAAAACGTGCAGGCAATGCCATTACATCAGTCTTTCTTGCCGCGCGGTGCCCGAAGCAGATGTTCTTCGTGTTTCACTGTTGCAGTCATCACATTTGGGTTATAGTCTTGCGTCTGTTGCTGTCTCATCTTCCATGATGTCAGGTAGTCAGGGGTATAAAGCATGCAACCGACACCATTTTATCAGTCTTTCTTGCCATGCCTGAAGCAGTTCGCAAGTGCCTGTCAGCCAACTCTTGAAATTTGAGTTCCAAATCCAAAGTCAGCTAAGCTAAGTACCCCGTTGGGGAACCTTCTTGCTCTAAACGATGTCCGTAAAAGTTAATTGTATTTCTTGTGGAAAGCAAATACCTCAAAGATTTTCATTCGTACTGCATTCCATGCCTAGGCCCAGACCACGACGAACCTCACTGTCTGTTTGCCTTATTCAGTCCTTGTACTATTTGTTCATTTTCGCATCGAAATATTTTGGTACTTGGATCAGTTATCCAGAAATGGCTTCAGTAAGCCACCTGACTACCGACATTCCACAAAAACGCAAAGATAGAGACAGACCGCATAGGTCCAAAGCTGCCGACTGCGCTTCTCCTAAGCTAGTGGCCAGTTTGCCGGTACTCAGGCGCTTTCGCAGCCCCTGATACCTGCTACTTCAGATTCGCAGGCCTCTACTGAGACCCATTTGGAGTCCGGTATGCCATGAGATGCTTCTTCGACTGGATCCAGAGCTGCTGTGCAGGCATAGGTTTCTGAGGGTGTATTCAGGCCTACTGACTCTCATATTAAACTGACACCATCTTCAAGGCCTAAAACTCAAGCCATGCCCAGAAAACCAATGCTCAGACCACATGGTCAGGCCCCTATGCCTAAAAACAAGTAATGTGGCTGAAGACCTTAATCTAATCAGGGGAAGCCACCCTTCTCCCACTAAGAGACCTAGAACTGATTTTCCTTCTGATTCTTCTGATCAGGATTCTAAAATTTGTTTTTTTTCTGATGACCAGGATTTGCCCTTATCTGCCTAATGAGGATTCCGATCCAGAGGACTCCATTCCCTCTGCTTCCCCTCCAAAGGATTTCTCTTTTGGTGAAACTTTGCATACTCTTAGGGAGCATTTCCGCTGGGAAAGCCAGGATTTCTGACTCCAAAAAAAAGCTTAGGGAATTCTTACTCCTGCCTCAATACAGGCCTTTAGCTTATCCCTCTTGTACTGGTCATTGTAGATGACTTCTCGGAATCTAGCCTGGCCCCTAACATTTTACCTCCTGCTCCCAGAAAACCTGATAGGTATTACAGGGTACCTGACTCTCTCAGGTTCCTTTTTAAAAATCCTACTGCGGATCCTGAGACCATTTCACAGGGACCCAAGGGGATTAAGGCCACTTCTGCCAAAAATCCTACTCCCTCTGATAGAGATTCCAGGGCACTGGATAGATGGGATAAGAAGATATAGACTTCCGCAACATTAGCCATTAGGGCCTTAAACTGCCAGTTTCTTATGTTGAAGTATCAGCAGCATGTTATTGAATTGCTTAAATAGAAAATGATGTTGATTCCGGAGTGTGCTGAAAATAATGAATTACAGGATTTAATGCATTCTGCTGAGCAAGTGGGAAAACATACTTTGATTCATTAGAGGCATCTTTCAGGGCAGCTGTCACTGGGTCTGTACTTAGAAGGCATGCTTGGCTTAAGGAGAAATCTTTGCCAGATCTTGTTAAAGCTAAATTACTGGATGCTCCCTTAAACCAAGACAGTCTTTTTGGCAACAAAGTAGTAGTAGTACTTAAAAGATGGAGGAAAAAGCTAAATCTATACAAACTGTTAATGATTTCCTGCAAGTACAGCCTCTCAGGTTTAGTAGGCATTGGTCTTCTAAGAATTGGTAATTTCCTGCCTCTTCCAGGCCTTCAGTCCAAATCCAGAACCAGCAGAACACCCAGGCTTCAGTCCCAGGGTGCTCACAGGACTAAGCAGTGGGGGGCTCCCACTGCCAAAGCAGGGAGTAATGACTCCCCCTATGGTGAACTGTCTCGATGACTTAACTTTAAACCTTCCAAGCCCTGCTCAACTGACTGTTCTTTTAGGGGGAAAAATCGCCCTGCATGCAAAAAAATTGGGAACTCCTTACTTAGGACAAATGGGTTCTAAATAGTTTCCCAAGGATACATATTCCACTTCCACTCCTTACCCTAAATGGTTGGCCAGACCTACCCCCAAATCAGTGGACAGAGGCTCAAAAGCAGGTTCTCTCTCAAGCATCAGGGCTATTCAACCTGTCCCAGTAGAAGAATGGGGGCAAGGTTTTCACTCAAGACTTTTTCTGGTACCCAGGAAAGACTATTCCTGGCGTCCTATCCTGGACATGTCTATTCTAAACACATTTTTGGTAATCCCAAAATTCAAGATGCTAACTCTTAGCTGCTTCCCATGCTAGGCAAAACTGCCTTGTTGGCAACACTGGATTTAAAGGAAGCCTGCCTGCACATCCCAATAAGGGAATCTTGCAGAAGATGCCTACACTTCAGAGCAGGCTGTATGCATTATCAGTTCTCTGCACTGCCCTTTGTGAATACCCTGGGTGCAGTAAATAAGCCAAAGTGCCTAGCTCCAGTCATTGCATTTTGCAGGCAAAGAAATACTCAAATATACCCATACCTGGACGATTGGCTAATTCAGGCAGAAAGCCAGGACGTACTTTTGAATCATCTGACCTTTGTACAACGGGTTCTAACTTGTTTGGGGTGCACCTTAAATGAAAAGAAATCACACCTGGTACCCTGTAAACAAATTGTATTCCTGGGAGCAAGCTTGAATACAACTTCCCGGATGGCCTACCTCACGCCAGAGAATCAAGTTCATTTGACAGCCTACTTCAATCTACTGGCCACAAAGAAATACTGCAAGCACTGGGGTTCATGGCCTCTTGCATTCTAATTCCATATGCAAGACTGCATATGAGGAAACTACAGTGGTATCTAAAAAGCCTATGGTGTCAACATTCTCAGGATCTAGAATCAATGATTCCCATCATACCTTGCCTAAAGATAGAGTTCTATGGTGGGCAGAGGCCTGCCACCAAAACCAAGGGACTGCCATTATCTTTACTCCCTGCCGCCCAAACCCTAACAGACTCATCAGACTATGCATGGGGGGGCTCACTTAGCAGGGCAGTGCATTCAGGGCAAATGGAACCCAGGTCAAATGCACCTACATATCAATCAAAAAGAAATGTTAGCTGTACAGAATGCTCCGACAGCCTCCAAGGACCACATTCTTCCAGGACAATTATTGGTAAAGACAGACAACACCACTGTTATGTGGTACATAAACAAGCAAGGGGGAACCCATTCATACCCTCTCTGCAGACTAGCCATGGCATCTACATGCTCAATTCCTGCCAAGAAAGCTAAATATACTTGCAGACCTAAGCAGAAATCTCATGGACCCACATGAGTGGAAAATGGAACCAAAGATATTCAACATGTTGAGAAACAAATGGGGGAGCCCAGAGATGGACCTGTTTGACTCCCCTCAGACCTACCAATTGGACAAATTCTGCACAAGGACTCCTCACAAACAGGCTTGGAATGTGGATGCCCTGTTATTCACCTGGCAAAACCTATCCGTTTATGCCTTTCCCCCTCTGCCTCTCCTCTCCAAAGTGCTACTAAAGATCAAACAGGACAAGTCAAGGACAATATTGATTGCACCAAACTGGTCTTGCCAACACTGGTACTCCCTCTTGCGCAGTGTCACTGCTGGCACCTGCCTCAGACCCCTGCCCTACGGTCCCAGCAGGCGGGCCAGATTCTGCATCCATAGCTTCAAACCCTGAACCTTGCAGCTTGGCTAATTACCTGACCTCTCCGTTGCCATCCCTCAGTAAGCAAATGATGGATGTCATTCTGGAGGCAAGGAGGCCTAGTACTAGAAAATCCTGTGCTGAAAAATGGAAAAGATTCTGTTCCTCGAGCCAGACTTTGGGGATGGGCACAGCAGTACCCAATTTACCCCATATTCTTAAATTCTTAACTGAGATGCTTCACAAGGGCCTTTCCTTTTCTTCCATCAAAATTCATGCCTCAGCCATTTCAGCACATTACAACACAGAACCACGCATCTCTCATCCACTGCTGAAGCAATTCCTCAGAGGGGCCAAAAATCTAAGACCACCCAGGAGAGCCCCTACTCCAGCCTGGGACCTTAACTTTGTATTGGAAAAGCTCACTCTTCCTTCCTTTGAGCCAGCTGAAAATGCAGAGTTGAAATTCCTTTCTTGGAAAACAGCCTTCCTTCTAGCCATCACTTCAGCAAGAAGGGTGTCCGAATTACAGGCCCTCATGGCAGTGGAGCCTTTCATGATCTTTCATGTGGACATGGTGTCCCTCAGGACCAATCCCTCATTTATGCCCAAGGTGGTATCTAGTGTGGCCCTTTCAGTCCATTCATTTGCCGACTTTCTTTTCTAATCTACAGAACAAAGGGGAACTAATTCTGCACTCCTTGGACGTGCACAGACAACTTAGATTTTACTTGGACAGGGACTAAGCCTCTCAGGAAATCTGAAGAGCTGCTGGTGGCATTTGCTGCAGGGGCAGAGGGGAAGGCCATTTCAAAGCAAACCATTTCTAAGTAGTTGGGCCATTGCATTCATTTCTGCTGTAAGCACCATGGAAAACATACACCACAAGGGGATAAGACCACATTCAGCCAAGGCTGCATCTACCTCTACAGCCTTTCTAACAGGAGTCCCTACCCAGGGACATCCTAGAAGCAGCTACCTGGAGTTCTGTACATACTTCACCAAGCATTACCACTTGCCAGTTTTTATCTAAATCCAGAGCTGGCTTTGCCTCTGCAGTCTTGCAGGGCCTTTTAGCTGGTCCAAATGCTATCTAAATTGCCTCCCTCCATCCTTAGCTTTGGGAATCTACCCAGATGTTCATCGCGTTACCCTGCTGCAGTCATCACACTTGGGTTATCCTGTCAGGCGGTCCCACAGTTGGCCAGAATTCCAAAGTCTTGGTCCGGCGTCAGTTGCTGTCGCTTCTTCCCTGACGTCGGTGCGCCAGGGGTATATATAATGCAGCCAATGCCATTTTCTTCAGTCTTTCTTGCCGCGCGGTGCCCGAAGCAGAAGCAGTTCGCAAGTGCTGGTCGGCCAACTCCTGAGATTTTCGAATTCGAATTTCAGACCGAAGTCTTCTATAAAGCTAAGTACCCCATTGGGGAAACTTTTCTTGCCTCAGTCCGATGTCAGAAAAAGTTAACAATTGTATTTCTTGTGGGAAGCAAATACCTCATAAGGATTTTCATTCTTATTGCATACCTTGCCTAGGCCCAGACCACAACGTCACTAGTCGTTTTTGTGCTAGGTTTAATAAGCGTACTATAAAAAGACGCTTTGATTTCGCACAATACTACAGTAGAAAATTTAACTACACCATGCCGTCGGAGCAACCGACTACTGGCGTGCAGAAAAAAACGCAAGGTAAGGACAGGCAGCCCAGGCCTAAGGCAGATTCCGAGGCCCCGGCTGGTCCGGTCTCCGGTCTTCAGTGAGGCTCCGATTCAGCCCCTGACTACCGCAGATCTGGAACCAGAGACCGCTTTGGATCTTTTGGCGGAATGTAACAGGCCAACGCAGCCTTTTTGTTGGGCCCTACCGACGACATTGCTGAAAAAGATGGTGCTGCAGAGACACCTTCGGTTTCTGAAGGCGTTTTCAGACAGACTATGCTCACCATTAAAACATATCCTAAGATGAAGACTCCTATTAAACCTATAAGGACTGCACTTCAGTCCCCTGTTCAAGGCCCCATGCCTAAGAAACAGATGCTCAAAATGGCTGAAGATTTGATCTCTTTAATCAGGGGTTCCCAGCCCTCTCATGACAAAAGGCCTAGATAAAAGGAAGATTATGCATCCTCTGAACAAGTGTCCTTTTCTTCAGACTCCTCTGAGGACCAAAATTACTCCTCCCATATGAAGATTCTGATGCTGAGGATTCCATACCCTCAGCTTCTCCTCCTGAAGACTATTCCTTTGGGGAAACTTTACACACTATGAGGGAACATTTTCACTGGGAAGGTCAGGACTACTCTGACTCTAAGAAAAGGCTCAGAGAGTTTCTTTTATTCCCCCAGCAGAGACCACTTGC
>NC_056735.1:1479051310-1479066310 GCF_019279795.1 Protopterus annectens | reverse complement strand
GCCCTGCTCAAACTCACAGCTTACTCTGCCAAATGTTTCTCTGCATCAAGACCCACCAACAACAGTGGTATTTTCTTACATTTACCTTCCCTCTATCAAATGTTTGCCTCCTCTCCATGTTATATTCATCTGAGCCTATGTCTTACAAAACTTTTTGTTTTACTGAAAGCCCTCAAAAATACACTCCTAATACATCCCCAAATCCTATTAACTTAATATTAACACACAAAACTATGTACATCTTCAACTATTGAAGTTTTACCTTCCCAGTAGGAATAACTGTCCCAAACTGACAGCCACACTCACAAACTTGGGTTAACTTAAAAGGAAGGTCATCCATGCTAAGATGTATAGTACAGCCTGTTCTTTTACTAAGTGCTGTCTGACTTTGTCTTATCTTTATTGCTTTCTCAGAATGAGAAAATACTTGAAATTTTTTCAGAAAACATTATCTCCTAGCCATTGAAAGAAACCCATTAAAAGAAAAAGTATTCTGTTTGTATTGCTCTTTGTCTGATTGGTTCTCATGTCTGCATGGAGACAGACACAGGATTGATTATCTATGTATTTATTTATTTGGTAGATGAAAGCTTTATTATATTCATTGTTCTTTTTTTATTTATTTCCTTTCTGTCAAAGGTTATTACTAGATAAAGCAAAGAGCCTTAATCCAGTCATTCCTCTATGCAAGAATGAGAAAAAGCACATTATTTTTCTTGTATCATACTCTTTTGAACAGACTTTTCTCCTTTTTTAATATTACAGTTTCTACATTTCTTAAAAACTGAACAGGCAAAAGAGAAAAGAAAAAAACAGGGGCATCTGTTTACTTTAGTATCTCCATTACACTGGAAAATAATTGCGAATACTTTACTTTATAGCATGCAGATATCATGCACTATATGAATATTGCTGTTAAGAACAAAAGTTTGTTTTACTTACAGTTAACTCTTTACTTCTTCTCCTCTCCTAAGTGCTCCTCCAAACATTAATGACATGAAATAGGGCATATGGTTTAGAGTCCCCTACAAGTTTAACAAAGTCAAAAAAGTCCAATATTTCAAGGTTTTCATGTTCTATCATGTTTCACAAATATAATGAATGCTTTTTAATCCCACTTTTATTTGTCATTTTCCACATTCCTGTCTCTGCTTCCTTTCCAATGTACTCTCGGTTCTTCTAATCAACTCTTCTGCGTTTTTTGTCTCTCAAGCATTTTCTGTTGAAACACTGGAAAATGTTTCAATGACACAATCTCTCTGTGGTCTTTATTACCAGAGGAACAAGAAGCAGAATCTCCTTCTTTTTCACAGTTCACATTTTGCTGGACAAACTTTTGTATTTATTCCTTAGCATGTTCTCCCTCAAAAAATGATTATCAATTCAGGAAAGAACATTTTGAAGATAGCTGGATACAGCAATGTGAACCTCATGTCTGCTTCTCAACATTCGCCGATTAGCGGTATAAATTTACTCCTCTTCTGCCTAGTGTACAGTGAATAATCATTTTCCATAAACACTCTACTGTCTCCCACTTTTAGTACTTTGTCCTTCTGCCACAGTTTTGTCAGAATCAACTCCTTCTGCTGGTAGGATTGCATCTTATAGGTTCATAGGTTGGTATTAGGCTATCGGCCCTAGGGCCTATACAAGCCTAGCCATAACAATTCCCTGGCTATTTCTTCCCACAGTATTTACTTCCCTGGACCCCTGTCTAGCAGGGTGATTGACGTGATCCCCGGGGTGAATTTCCTATCTCCCATCCAGTCATCAAGGTTCCTTTTGAAGAGGGCCAAAGAGGCGCTCTGCTTGACATGTATAAGCAGTCTATTCAATAGTCTGGGTAGTCTTTGGGTCAGGAACCTATCCCTCCAGCATGTTTTGTTCATTGTGATGACAAGGTTTAGATCCCTGGAGCATGTGTCTGAGGGATTGGGATTTCTTTAAGTGTAGCATGTCTACCAGCTCTGGGTTTGTCATGGCCATGTATGTTAAGCAGAGATTGCCTCTGAGTTGACGATATGTGACAGAGTATAGGTGGAGTTTTTTTAGATGGTCAGCATAGGGCATCTGCTTTAGGCCTTTGATTCTTTTAGTGAGGTATTTCTGCGGTCTTTCCAGTTGTTGCAGATGTCTTGTGAGGTGCATACCAAATGGGCGTTGTATTCTATAATGGATCTAATGAGGGATGAGTACAGTGGGACAATGACCTCCATTTTTCTAGATGAAAAGCCCTTAGTGATAAGGTGTGCCACATAGAAGGATTTCCTGACTGTTGTGGAGATGTGGTTTTCGAAGGTGAGACCACTGTCCACCTGTGTCCCTAAGTTTATCACATTTTCAGTGTTTAGTGTACTGCCACCTATGTGGTAATTCACAGGTACATGTTTTTTTCCCAAAGGGGATAGCTATACATTTCTTGTCACTGACCTTGAGTCCATGGCTCTGGCACCAAGCATCTGTTTCTGTAAGGCCTTTTTGTAGAATATCCACATCATTTGGGGTTTCAATAATGGCTCCCAGTTTGCAGTCATCTGCGATCTTTGTTAGCCAGAGTCCCTTAGTGTTGGCCTGTACTTCAGAGAAGTAGATGCCAAACAAGAGCAGTCCCAGGACTGAACCCTGAGGTACTCCACTTGTCTGGAGCTGGATTTGGAGTCGGCTACTTTTACAGTGTGGGTTCTGTCAGTAAGCCAGTTGGCAACCCATCAAGTGATGTAGGGATTAATGCCCAGCTTAGTAAGTTTACCTATGATTCCAGAGTGGGGGATGGTGTTGAAGGCCTTGGTGCAGTCCAGATAGGCTGTGTGGACCACCGTACCCTTGTCCACGGCTCTGGAGAATGATTTGAAGAAGTCAATCAGGTTCAGAAGACAAGATCGGTCCTTCACGAACCCAAACTACGTGGGGTCCAGTGTTTGAAGGTTGCCAATGTCTTTGTTTATAAGTTCCATGATAATACGTTCCATAGCCTTGCAGATCAGGCTCGTCAGATTGATGGGGAGGTAGTTCCCGGGATCCAAGGTGGATCCCCCTTTGTGGAGTGGGATAACTGTAGCTGTGCGCCACTAAATGGGCACAAAGTCTGAGGTGAGCCTATGATTAAACATGCCACTTAGGTGAGGTGCCAGTTCATTTTGTAGTTCATATTAGTACACAGCCTTGGATGGCATCTGGTCCCATGGACGCTGTATTCTTAGCTTTGGAGAGTGTGTTTTTTACCTGTGTGGCCGTTATTACCAGAATTTGGCAGTCTTTCGGTATTGAGATGGGCCCTTAAGGGGGTGAGAGAGGGGTGAAGTTTGCACTGAATCAATCTGCCAGGATATTGGCAATATCCTTGGGATCAATATATTTAATGCCATTCTGTTGTAGCTCAGAGCAGATCTGAGCATTGCCATTTAGATTCTTTATATAGCTATAGAATGCCTTGTGGTTGTCTTTGAAATCTTTGGCAATTTTATTTTTGTAACTAGCTTTGGAGGATTTTCTGAGGGATCTCAGCTTCTTACTGAGGCTGGTAAAGGAGTTTTTTGCATCCTGGGAATTTCGTCTTTTCTGCAACAGTTTCTTCCTTTTGTTGTAAAGTTTGTTTATGGCAAGGGGCCACCAGATTGGTTTCCTTTTTTTGGAGGAGTGCGTCTTGGTTCTATTGGGGATGGCACGATTCATACATGAATGGATGTGCTCATACAGTGGCTTAGTGTAGGATTCAGCAGTCAAATGTTTAGTTCCCGTCTGTATGTGTGTCATGAAGTTTATTACTTCTGACTTGAGTAGCATGAAGTTGGCTTTGGAGAAGTTTTTTACGGGGTGGGGGTGAGATGTGGATGTCAAGGGTGATTAGCTTATGGTCAGACCTGACCAACGAGGGGGTGACCATAGGTGTGGAGCATCGATTTCCCATGTTGGTAATGACCAGGTCTAGGATACTGGAGCCCCTTGTGGGACTAAGGATTAGTTGATCAAGGGCGTTGGAATTTATGAGTTCCAAGAACCGTTGGGTAAAGGTGTTGGTACACAGTAGTTTTCCCAGTTAATGGCAGGGTAGGTGAAATCACCCAGTATTAGGGTGTTTGGTTGTATCTTAATATTTTCCAGTATGTTTAGAAAGGTGTAGTGAGAATCTTGGGGCATGGTGGGGGATCTGTAGCAAGCTACAATTTGGATTGCAGTCTTACCTAGTGTTAGTTGCACCTGGAGAATTTCAGACACATTGTGTTGGGCACCTAGCCTGGTGTTGTGAATATCCTTGGTGAATATGGACACTCCTCCACCTTTAGTGTTTTGGTCCTGGTTTGGTGGCCGAAAAGTGTGGTAAGAGTTGTAGCCTGGTATTGCAGGGCTGCTCTCTGGAGCCTTGAACCAGGTCTCAGTTACTGTACAGATATCAATGTTGTCCATTTTTAGGAGTGCCTCAAGAGAGTGCATTATGAGGTTTAGACTTCTAGTATTCAGTAGCATTACCTTTAGATTTTGCATGTTTGTACCTGTTATGCTGGTGATTTTGTCCTTTAAACTTTGCCTAAAAAAGGCACTAAAGGGGTGGCAAGAGCCTTAGCCAGTAACCTGAATCCCAGGGACAACGGGTGCAGACCATTTCTGGCAAAGCATCATGGTCTGTCGATCATGTCGTCCCAGGCAGACTTTACTATTAAGGGTCTAGGTTGCTTCCTCATGGCCAGGTTTGGAGCATAAACATGTGCCCTTTCAATTAACTCCTGCTGTGGAATACAAGTCCAGTTGCTTATTTGTGCTTTCATAAAATTAATACAGTCTGTTCCTTCCAGCCTCTATGGTACACCAGAAAATCTCAGGGTTTTCCTGTGTGCTCTGTCCTCTAATTGTATTATTGTTTAAACATCTCTTCCTGAGCAGTCTTATATTATACCAGCCTTTTCTTCATTTCAACCTCTGATTTTTGCAGTTTTATCACCTCATCTGAATATCTGTTTAAATCTTCTTCCATTTTATCCAGCCTTTTATTATTTGAGTTGATATACTCTATCAGTGTTTCATTTATTTTAATAATCTCTGAGTACATTTGACTTATTTTTTCCTCTAGGTTACTGGAAGTCATGTCCTGCACCAAAGCTGGAGCATGCGCTGTTTTTGGTGAACAGCTGCAGAATTCTTCCAAGTCGGTGTTTTTTTCCTCTCTGTTTGTGGTTGATTTTCTTTCAGGTTCTCTGAATTTCTTTTTTGCTGGCATTAAGGCAGTGAACCTACTAGCCAGTTACTGATATTTAACCCAAAAATGAGCTCATTAGCTATTTCTTCTGAGTTTCTGTTTTCACAGTGGGAGAGTTGAAATTAAGCTGTTACTCAGTGTGCAGCTATCTTGGAAGTCCACCTGAATGCACATATTGGGACAGACAAAACAGGATGTATAAAGACTGCCTGGGTCCACATGCATGGGACAACTTGAATAAAGAAGGAGAGGAGAGGCTATTCTAGATATGTGTCTGGCAAATGGCTTAATGATAGCCAATACATGTTTCAGCATGACAAGCGGTCACAAAATCACATACAAGAGTGGCCAACATGCAACACAGGTAGACTTCCTCCTAGAAAGGAAAGGGCACTGGGATAGAATCAATAATTGCAATGTCATCCCCAGTGAAACATTGGAGCCAGAGCATTAACCTCTGGTTACCAGAATTATCTACATGCATTGATCAAGGAAGGCCTTAAGGTCAACGTAAACTAGGCTGAAGACCTGGAAGTTGACTAGCAAGAAAGCACAAGAGTTTGAGGAATTACTCAGGGGTCAGGCTATCAGGCTAGGACATCCCTCCCCTGGACCAGTAATCAATGAGCCTCAATTCTCATTACTGACACTGGTAAGGGATGTTCACTTGGAACAAAAACAGATATGCACAGTATTTCCACATGCAACTCTCTGCACCAAGCACATGTTCTCTTAACAGCACACAGGGAACACACTCCTGTCCTGGGGCTGGATTTCCACTCTGTCCATCTCTCTCTCTCTCTCACTCTCACTCTCTCACATCGGGCCCCAAATAAGAGTACACACTGACCACAGCTGTAGGCTTGGGTCCTCAGCCGAGTGTTTCAAGCCAAGTTACCACCATCTCTGCGAAACCAGTGCTCTGTGTCCATGCTCCAAGTATCTGTCTCACACACACACACACACACACACACACACACACACACACACACACACACACACACACACACACACACACACAGACACACAGACACACAGACACACAGACACACAGACACAGACACACACACCTGGGAAAGGCTGGCACAGATTTACCAGCTATGCCCACTCTGTACAGATTATAAGGCAGATACTGCCACCAGAACACTCCATAGCCAACTACTCTAAGACTCTTACAAGAGTATCCAATTATACCGAGTAAAAATAATACTAATACAAATGATAGTGTTTGAACAATACAGCAAGGTTTTCATGAGCATCCACAGTGTCATCAAATAAATATAAGTACTCTCAAAGGTTAAAATATTCTCTAACAGGCCAGCCACAATGAAAAGGTTAAATATATTTAATAATAAATAATAATAAAATATGAAAATACTAAATATATATTTACAATAAACACCAGTTTCATTCACTGAAAACATTAAAAATAACACGGATGGATAGTCACACAGATACAGAAAAACAGTAATTAACTAATCTCACTAAATTTTCCTGACTGATCTAAAGAATTACTATTCCCTAGTTCACTTACTAGAGCAAGGCAATGTGAAGTGGGTGAGTGGTCTTGTCATTTCCAAAACAGAGTGCCCTGAGACTTCTGTCTCATCTAGTATTAAAAGATCATTTCAGTGCTGAATTACAGAAAGGCACTAGATCCCCCCTCAGACTCCTGCCAATCGTAATGTATGATATTGGAACTGTACCGACTGCTAAACAAGTACTCCTGCTCCCAATAAGACATGATGAGATTAGCAAAACACCCGCTTCCTGG
Source organism: Protopterus annectens (assembly GCF_019279795.1). Lineage (NCBI taxonomy): Eukaryota > Metazoa > Chordata > Ceratodontiformes > Protopteridae > Protopterus > Protopterus annectens. The sequence goes on along the minus strand of NC_056735.1, from coordinate 1,479,059,345 downwards.
ATGATTTGTTTCTTATTTGGAAAGGCACAGAAGACAGTTTAAATGAGTTTTGGTATACATAAATGAAACTGTTGAATTTTTCAAATTTACTCATGAGTACAATAGGAACAGAATTGTTTATTTAGATGTTGAGTTGTCGGTTGACTTGGCAAAAAAGATGTTTGACACCAGGATTTACAGAAAGTCTACTTTTTCTAATTCTTATTTGGACTATGGGAGCTGGCACCAGCACCATCAAAAGAGGGCAGTGGTTAAAGGCCAATTGGTGTGGGCAGCCAGGATGGTTAGCTCTGATGTGGACTTTCTGGCTGAAGTGGAATTTATTGCACATATGTTTAAACAAAGGGGGTACCCAGATTGGCTTTTGGAAGACCTTACTCATGAGGTAATTTATAAACGGAACCAAGGCCTTTATAGACCTATTTTGGGTTTTGGTTTTATAAGTGGTGGTAGATCAAATATTGAAAAGACTGCCTACAACTCATCCCTTGTTTTAACATACAATGGGATGGCTAATACTATTATAGACATAATAAATGACAACTGGGAGATCCTTCAATTTGATACCAGTGTAGGGTTAAAAGTTGGAAAGAACCCAAGATATGTGTTTAGGAGGGTCAAATGTATGAAGAACATTTTGGAAGGAATAAGATATGAAAGCAAGATTAACAGAAAAGTGGGGAATTTTAAATGTAATTCTTGCTCCTTCTGCCCACACAAAATGGAGACTGAGGGACAAGTTAGGGTAAATGGGAAAACACTCAATATTAGAGGCCATTATAATTGTAATAGTTATAATGTTATATATATGGCCAAGTGTCAAGAGTGTCACATTTTTTATATAGGAAAAAACTTGTAGGAAATTCAATTAAGAATTGGTGAACATTTGGGAGATAGAAGACATTGCAGGGTGACTAGTGCCTTATTCAGGCACATCAAAGAAAATCAGACACGACATTTTGAATTCTTGGTCTTAAAGCACTTAATGAAGGATGAACAAGGGGGCATTTTAGATATACATTTGGATCTAATGGAATTGAGATGGCAGTTGTTTTTGAACGCCTCTCATTGCCCAGGTATTAATGAGAATATAAGCATTACTAGTGTTTTAAAACTAGATCAAATTTCAGGATAGGTTATGTGAATATGTTTCAATGAAAAGCACTTTTAAGTTATTCTGAATGCATTTTCAATATGTTTTTAATATGGCTTTAACAGATATATTTTTTTTCTTTACTAAAAAGTTGTGGCAAATGCATTTTGTGTTTATGTAGCATGTTTTTTAAGTTCCCTTGGGAACTTTTGTCTTTAATTGTCCAATAATTTTACATTTGGTGATATTGCTTTTAATTTGTTATGCAAATGTTAAATGAGTGATTAGGGGTGGCTATTTGTTTGGTTGGATTATTGTGGTTTCTTTGTTCTGAGGAAGTCTCTGTAATAGAGAGGAAAGCGCTTAACATTTTTGAATAAAAATTGTTGTCCTTTGGGTTGTTCGCATCCTGCTGGTAAAATTAATACTAATACAAATGGTAGTGGTTGAAGAATACAGCATGGCTTTCAGGAGTGGCTACAGTGTCATCAAATAAATATATGAACTCTCAAAGGTTAAAATATTCAATAAAAGACCAGCCACACTGAAAAGTTTAAATATTTTTAATAATAAAAGAACCTGAAAAATATTAAATATCTATTTACAATAAACACCAGAGTTTCATTCACAGGAATTATTAAAAATAACACAGATGGATAATTCACACAGATACAAAAAACAGTACTTAACTAATCTCACTATATTTTCCTGACTAATCTAAAGAATTACTATTCCCTAGTTCACTTACTAGAGCAAGGCAAGATGATGTAGGTGAGTAATCTTGTCAGTTCTGAAACAGAGTGCCCTGAGACTTCTGTCTCATCTAGTATTAAATGATCATTTCTGTGTTGGATTAAAGAATGGCATCACATCTGGTCATCTGACTCTTGTTGCCACACTACCCCCTTTTCTAGAAACTGAACCAGAATCTAGCACATATGTGTCATAATGCACACACAGAGTTTTGTTAAGCTGTATTACAGCATCTAGAAGCTGTAAAACAATTTCAAAAACTTCCACCATCCAGAGTAGCAATTAGTTCATCCCTAAGGACAATACAGTAGGATTCCTAGTCCTGGTTTCCCCAGACATTTTGTGTCTGGCTGCAATCAGAACTGTGAGATACAATTTTTATGGCCTAAACTAGGTAATTTAATTTAATTAATTTATTTTACATGTGTTTACTGGGGAGGTCCGACTGGACAGATCTGTCCATTTTCAGAGGAGGACCGGGGGGAAAAGCTCCAGAAACAATTTCTAACATACTATTCATAAGATATTTAATTTTTTAATTTCAGACTATTTTTTAAAGTCAGCTGGACTGAGAGTAACCGCTTCTCTTCCAGTATCCTCTGTTACAATATATTTATTTCAACTGTTACAATATAGTGTAACATATTGGTATATTTATTTTCTGTCCAGCAGGACCCACTGTTGGTACATTTTTTAACACAAGCAACTTTACAAATACATTTTCAACACAAGCACCTGTACAAATCAGTTTGATATACAAATGACATAATTATTTTAAAAAAATCCAGCTAGCTATGCTGGCATATGTTAAACATCCACTGCTTTACTTCTCCTGGCATAGCTGGCACTTCCCATCATCACAATGACATTCAAGAAGAAGAGGAAATAAGTGGAGATGAAGAAGAATGACAGTGTCTCGAATTAGGATGCATGAGGACTGGAGAACAGTGATGTGGTAAAGCCATAAGAAAAGCTGGTTGTGTAATGCAGCAGTCTAGAAAGTTATCAAAAGAAAGTAGTGCAGGAAAATGTGTACTAGGCCAAGAAGAAATACTGTTTGGATAACAAAGAAGCTAGGAGAGGAGTAGTAATAGCAAAGAATAAGGCATCAGATGGCACAAAGAAACTCTATCAGGTTGCAAGGCAAAGGCAGAAAGAAAAAGAAGATAGTCTGGCACCCTTTGTAAGGGATCCCAGCAACAACATGATGACCAGTCCACAGGACATCAAAGGCAGATGAAAGGGGTACTTCCAGCAGCTTCTGAATTAAGAAAACACCTCAGAAGCTGTACTGCTCCAGACAGAGCCTATGAGGAAAGAAGAGGAGGAGCCCACCCTAGAAGAAGTAAGAAGGGCACTAAGGAAATTACAGAGAAAGCAGCAGTCTCAGATAAGGTTACAGCAGATATAATCAAGATGTTGGGTGAGATAGAGCAGATATGGCTCCTGAGGGTACTCGTAGAAGTATGGAGAGAAAAGCATATCCCAGGTGTCTGGAGAATAAGCATACTACTTCCAGTGTACATGAACAAAGGGGGCTTTCACAACTATGGGCAGTATATTTGTATCAAACTCCTGTCACACTGCAGGAAAGTTCTGGAGAAGGCAAATGATCAACGAATATGCAGAGTAGAAAGTAAGATGGAGATGAGCAGTTTGAATTCAGATCAGGGTGCAGCACAACCAACCTGATGTTTGCAGTGACAGAGAGATAGTTGAGAAGAAACAAGAAATGAGGAAACAGTCCAACTGGGCATTCTTAGACTTGGAGAAACTTATGACAAGGTCCCAAGAAAGCTTATCTGGGCAGTCCTGTGGTGGTTGCAAGTCCCAGAAACACTGGTAAATTAGTGCAGGCTATGTACAAGGACCCAATGACTCAAGTATGGTCCAGACCATGTTTGGTATCACAGAGGGGCTTCCCAGTGGAAGTGGGTGTACATCAAGGTTCAGCTTTTAGTTTTTAGAATACTTTCTGCTATTTTATGAATATAATATTCTATAAGATTATTACTATTCTCCTTAAGGATTTGCATCCAAAATCTGAGTCTGTCCTTGTTTCTTGAGCTTCAGTCCTGCCATTTCTACTTTGATTTATAACTTTCTGCTTTTGTTATGTATAGGAGCCTTAACTATGTAACTCTGAAATACCATTTCAAATCAGGTAATCCCAAACCACCTTGTTCTACTGGAAGGATCAAATGATCCAACTTTACTATTGCTCTCTTCCCCTCCCAGCTAAAATCCTTCAACTCTAATTGCTATCCACAACTTCTCCTCTGGTTGATAAAAATATGTCTGACCTGTATATAAAACTAAAGTGACTATAAACATTTTCACTGCTTGTATCTTGCTATCCATATCCATAAAACATAGCTTCCAATTTCTAATTTTTGTATTATATTTTGTTTAGTCTCTTCCCATATATCCTTAGCTGCAATATCAGAATACTTTTTAATCCATACTCCTAAGTACTTAATTTTATCATGTCCCCATAAATATGGGTAATGCTGAACCAATTTGCATGTGTGGCTCATAGTTTACAGCTATTGCCTTTGTTTTATCTTCATTAATTTTGCATCACAAAAAGATTTGAAACTGTCTCAGAATGTTTCAAAACACTTAAACATCCTTTTTTTTGGTTTTATCAGGTATAAAATAATATCATCTACAAATAAAGCCAACCTTACCTGACAGCCATACCAGTTATATCCATGAATTTCTGATTCCCCTATTTTCTTTGCCAATGGTTCTAGGGTTCTAGCTATAACACAAACAACAAAGGGGAAAAAGGACACCCCTGCCTTGTTCCACAGTACTCAAACAGAACTTGTCAGAGAGGATTTGCCCGCTTTAATTTTTGCCTCCAATCCCTCATATATCCTGATAATCAGCCATATAATTTTATCAAGGAATGCAAATGCTTCCATTGCCTGACTCATAAAATTACAGCTAACTCTGTCGACTGCTTTTTCTGCATCAAGACCCACAGCCAACAGTGGTATTTTCTTACATTATGCTTCCCTCTGGTTTATCATTACTCTGTTAATGTTGTCAAATATTTGCCTTCCCTCCATAAAACTACACTGATGAATATCTATCAATTAAGCATTTGGGCCTGTGTGAAGCTGGATCTGATGGATCTTTACCCTATTTTGGTATTACAGTTACCACCACTTTCTTCCAGTATGCTGGTACTTCTCCTCCTCTTACAGTACTGTTAAACAAGGCCTTCCAGATCATTATCCATTGTTTTCTCCTCCTAGCTTCCAAACCTCCACAGGAATACCATCTATTCTTGGGGCCTTTCCTGTAGATTGGTTATACATCACCATTTTTGTCACATCTTCTATCCTGTTGATAATTGGGCCTCATCTACCTCAAACTTGGGCATATTTAATTCTTCAATAAACATTTCCATTAGTTCTTTTTCTTGATTTCCACATTCCTTTGCTTTACATAGATTTTCATGTAATTTCAGAAATATTTCTATAACCTTTACAGGATCTCTGGTTGTTTTCCTTGTTATAGGCTCCCTAAGCTTGCCATCAACCCTTTCTACTTTCTATTGCCTGGGTGTTGTGCTAAACGTTTTTGTGCTTTGGAGTTATTATCAAAAAACATTTGCTCAACAGCAGCATTTCTAAACTCATTGAAATTATTGAGGTAATCCCTTATTTTCTCTTTAGCACTCTGCAATTGTGCCTGTTCTTGTACATTACAATTTCTCCTATTCTGCAATACTTTATCCTTTATCAGTCCCTCTAAATAATTCCTGTTACTTCTTAACCATATATTTTTCTTTTATTTCCACCCTACTTTTAAACTTCACTTTACTTTTATCCCATTCCCTAGCTATATTTTCAGAAGCTATATCTATCTTCCCTAATAACTCCTGAATAGATTTCACTACCTACCCATTCTGTAATTTTCTCTGTTTTTAACAGATAGGTGGGGAAGTGCCAATGTCTTATTTTTATCTCATTACCCTGCATTTTTATTTATTGTCAGTGCATAATCTGAAATAGTTACTTGATGCATGTCAAACCTTTCAATTAATTGCACATGTTCATTTGAAATATAATTTCTGTCTAGTCTAGCCCAGTTTTTGTGCCTTGGGGAATAATATGTACATTTTCTCTCAACTCCTACTACTGAATTCACATCTTCCATACCAAATATTTTCATAAATGTCTTCAAAAGTCTACTCTCTTTTATTATATTTTCCCTTCTAGCCCCCCCCCCAGAAACATCCTCACTAAGGCAAGTCAAATTCCAGTCTACACCTTTAAGTTATATTCCTTTCTGAAACCTGATTATTTCTCAAAGAATTTTCTTGAGCTCAACTGTAGTAGTTTTAGGTAGAATATAAATACATGCCAGTGTAATCCTCCTCCCTTTCCAGTAGTCCCTTAGTACTACAAGTTTACTATTATTATATTTATTTTCCCTCTTCTATCACTATTGGAGCTCCTCTTGAAATTAATACAAGTACTCCCCGTTTCCTTTGTCACAGGTATTCCATTAAATAACCATCCTGAAACCCTTTAGTTATCAAATTCCCATGTTCAGTCCTTCCCAAATGTGTCTTCTGTAGCATAGCTATTTGCACTCTGCATTTTTAATATAGTTCACTACCCCTTCTTTTTTGCATATATCTGTGAGACCATTCACACTGAAAGGTAATCTGGAAAGTGTTGTCATTATGATAAGAAGTTATCATTTCCACCTGTTATGTAAAACAGATTTTTAAGTGCCTAATTTCAACCTTTGTGTTGCATGCATACACTAATCTTTGATGGGTTGATCTTTTACACACTTGTTTCTTCTTGTCATATCCATTTGAACATATGTTGCATCTTACAAGACATTATTTAATGAAAACTCTCAAACAAACAAAAAAAAGACACCCTGCAAAACCTATTAACTCAATACAAACACACAAAACTATATACATCTTCAAATAATGAAGTTTAACCCTCCTAATAGGAACAATTGTCCCAGATTGGCAGCCACACTCACAGGCTTGAATGAACCTATACTGAAAATTATCCATGCTAAAATGCATGATACAGCCTGTGCTTCTACTTCCACTAAGTGCTGCCTGTTTTTTGTCTTATCTTTATTCTGCTCCCAGATATAGAAAACAAATTGAATGTTTTAAGAAAACATTATCTCCTAGCCACTGAAAGAAAGAAATATTCTGTTTCTATTGCCCTTATCAGATTGTCTCCACTGAAGCATGAGAACCAAATACACAGTTGCCTTAATGCCTACATTTCTTAAACTGAACAAGAAGGTAAAAAATAGGGGCACTTATTTACTGTAGTATGGTGCTGGTTATAGGTTCATAGGTAGGTACTAGGCTATCGACCCTGGGGCCTATATAAGCCTAGCCAAAAAGGTTCCCTGGCTTTTGCCACCCAAGAAAATTATTTTCCTGTGCCCCTGTTAATCAGTGCCGCAGAAGTGATCCCTGGGTGAATTTTCTATTCCCCATCCAGTCGTCAAGGTTTTTCTTAAAGAGGGCCAATGAGGAGCTTTGCTTGACATGAATGGGTAGTTTGTTCCAGAGTATGGGAAGTCTCTGGGACAGGAATCTATCCCTCCAACATGTTCTGTTTATTGCGGTGACAAGGTTTAGGTCCCTGGAGCGTGTGGTTCAGAGAGATTGAAATTTCTTTAAGTGTAGCATGTCCAGCAGCTCTGGGTTTGACAAAGCTTTGTATGTTAGCCAGAGATTGCCTCTGAGTAGGCGATATGCAATGGTTTTAAATGCCCTTGTGGGCCATTTTAAGCCAAGCCAATTAACTCATGTGAGAATCAAACCATGCACCTTGTGTCTGTAAGGTTAACACCTTAACCATTATGCCAACCTCCCACCATTGGCATAATAGTCACCGACTAGAAAACCTTTTCCATTTTGCTGATATATGAATCTCTAGTAGCAGGGTTTTTTGCTTCCATTAGTATCTGCTGCATGTCCTCAGTAAACAGGTGCCTGAAGGAAATAAAGACCCTGTCATCCAGGCAGTCAGTTTAAGTTGATTGGGTTCAGGGTGCAATCAACACCCCTGTTCTTGTGTGAGTAGATCCACTCTGTGGGGAAGCTTGTGTTAACTGCCCCTGGCCATTTACAAAAGAAGAGAGAACCACTGTTGCTTGGACCAGAAGAAAGTCTTCACAATG